>NC_081842.1:176057095-176114445 GCF_963259705.1 Myotis daubentonii
AGTACATTGCCCTTATTTTTCTCAGGTCACACCAGATTCAGCAAAATTTTGTTAAGGAGCAATGTCACTTGTGAATTTTTCCCTAGTCCTAAAGAAACACTTCTTTTTAAATGTGATCACTTCCATTTCCCCAACTCCAATGGAGAAATTTCTTAATTAATCCCAAGTGAATGAGTTGCTCTTGAATTTTTTCAACCTGGATGTAACTAATTTGGCATAAATTGGTCCTTAATTTATTCACATTCAGATTTTCTAGTTTCTGGAAAATATGATTCTGATGCATTCAAAAGTTGAATTAATTAGTTTTACAGCTACTTTTTATTTCTTTCAAAGTTTTTTTTAAAATTTTTCAATTACAGTTGACACTCAATATTATATTAGGTACAGGTGTACAGCATAATGATTAGACATATATTTACATAACTTATAAAGAGATCCCCCTGATAAGTCTAGTACCCACCTGGCACCATACATAGTTATTACAATATTATTGACTATATTCCCCCTGCTGTACTTTACATCCCCAGCTACTATTATTTATAATTTAACTCCCCATACTACATATATTTACACTTTCCATTCAAGGGGAGCCTAATTCTTGCCTATCCCTCACAACATTCAGAAATCTGCAAATCAGTAAACATGATACATCACATAAACAAACTGAAAGACAAAAATCACATGGTCATATCAATAGACGCAAAAAATAAATAAAAAAATAAACCCTAAACAAGAAATAATAGATTTCCATGACTTTAAGAGTCATAACACAGCTCTGTGTGGAGTGTCCTGAGAACAAAGGAAAAACTGATTACCAAGACCATTTAATATGATGTGGAAGGGCCTGCATGGCAGGCCTGTTTTCCTGTCCCTTCTCTCACCGTCTTGCACTGAGCTCCCACACTAGTTCAGCCACATTCTAAAGACAAGGGATATGTTTCATGATCCAATTATATGGTCCAAACAAAATGGTAACATTTATGTTATGATATGTTTCATCACTCGATAGGGCTACTTGTCAAGAGAGTCTCTTCATTCCTCTTCTGCTCTCTGAAGACCTCACTGTTCTCCCTTCAAATGTCCCTTTAAGGACCAATGCCTCTGGGAAGCCACCTGACTCCTTGGTCAGGGTTCTTTATTCGCTCAAGTATCAAACTCCTCTTTTTGGACGTGCTAACCTCATTTGTAATTACAGATCTAATTAGTACAGAGTAACTGAGACATAAGGATTAACTACAGAAAGGATTGACTATTAAAAACACACTAAAAACTACTAAACTGTACACTTTAAAATGGCAACATTTGGCCAAAGCTGGTTTGGCTCAGCAGATAGAGCGTCGGCCTGCGGACTGAAAGGTCCCAGGTTCGATTCCGGTCAAGGGCATGTATCTGGGTTGCAGGCACTTCCCCAGTGGGGGATGTGCAGGAGGCAGCTGATCGATGTTTCTCTCTCATCGATGTTTCTAACTCTCTATCTTTCTCCCTTCCTCTCTGTAAAAAATCAATAAAATATATTTTAAAATGGCAACATTTGCCCTGGCTGGTGAAGCTCAATTGATTGGAGCATTGTCCTGTATACTGTAAGGTTGTGGGTTCATCCTCGGTCAGGGCATGTGCAGAAGGCAACCAATTGATGTTCTCTCTCACACTAATGTTTCTCTCTCTCTCTCTCTCTCTCTCTCTCTCTCTCTCTCTCTCTCATAAGCATATCCTCAGATGAGGACTAAAAAAATTAAAATAAAATAAAACGAAATGGTAACATTTATGTTATGTGAATTATATCCCAATAGTATTTTTAAATTTAAATTATTTTTCAATTATAGCTGATATTCAATATTCTATTACTTTCAGGTGTGCAGCATAGTGGTCAGACATTTTATGTAACTTATGAAGTAATCCCCCTGATAAGTCTAGTACCCACCTGCCATCATACATAGTAATTTTAATATTAGTGACTATAATCCCTATGTGGTATCCTCATGACTATTTTGCAGCTGCCAATTTGTATTCATTAATCCTTTCATCTTTTTCACCCAGCCCCCAACCCACCTCCCATCTGGCAACCATCAATTTGTCCAATAATAATTTTTTAAGTTAAAATAATGTTTTTAAGTTGGGCCAAAGTTAAATAAGTTTTCTGTTAAGGAATTTCACAGCCTTAAGTAAGTTAATGTTAAGTGGCCCATAGTCCTAATATACACCTGCTGTGTCAGTGTCATTATTAATAGCACACCCTCTCACTACCAAAACTGTCCCAACTTGGACAACAAATTATATGATTACTCTAGCTATATACATCCAATATCCAAGAACAGAATAGTTTCTCAAAGATATCTGACCACTGCTATGCTTCCTCAGAATACACTTGAGGAAATGCTGCCTTAGATGGAAGAACAAAGATACAAAGTCATGGAAATACACTTTTTCTGAGAGACTAGAATTGATTTCTCATGAATGGAGAATTATTATTAACTAAAAATCTTTTTATAATAATGGTACTACTGTTGCTATAATTCTAACAGGTGGTAGTAACATAATGAATAGTGTGCTTTTTAAATGAATAATAAACTAAAAACCTGAAATCAAATAAAGACGAAATATAAGGCTTGCACATACCCCTTAAAAAATAAAACAAAGGCATAAGTGCAATAGAGGGGCATCACATAGCCTTGAGGAGGCTTTTAATCGAAGAAAGTGAAATAGAATATAACCAACAAAATGTTGCTATAATCTTAAGTTTAATAAACAACACAGCATACAGAATGTGAATTTTAATAATCCCATCTTATTGATAAGACCTTAGCTAAAACTATCATGTTCAATTGTGAGTGTGGTGAGATAGAAAGAATACTAGCTTTGCAGTCAGAGGATCTTAGAATCACATATAGCATTAATAGCTTGTGACCATTGGTAAATCACTGAGTCTCTCTGAAACTCAGCTTTCCCATCTATAAAATGGAGCAACATACCAGTAGCTAGAAGGCTGCCACAAGTATATGTGAGAATATCTGCAAAAGGCCTGACAAATGCATAGGAAGAAGGAAAGTTAAGTATTAGCTGCCATTGTTACTATTTTTATTACTAGTTTCTTATTCTCTTTATAACAGTGTTCTCAGAATTATCAGGGAAAAAAAATTAGCAAAGCACAAAATGAACATCTTTCTCACCTGTCCGCTATGCTTCCTGGCTGTATTTCCTTCACGAAGATATCAACTTCTCCCAAATTTTGACTTCTAAGGGCCACCACGCTGAATCCAAGGCCTCCAGTTGAAGGACGTTCTATATCAATATATTCAATTTGCCGGCCCTAAACAAGAAGAATTTTTTGAAAAAGTCAGTGAAGTACATTTAACAAAGAACTGAAATTGCCATTCTGTGAATAGCACAAAAACAGCTTCTCCTAGGTCATATCTATAAAACCAAATAAACTCAGAATTTCAGTAATAAGTTATTTCTGGAAATCCTCTCACTTGATTATTTTCAGTAGAACATAAAGAGGGAATGTGCAGCATTCTGCAACCTCAGGGAATAGAAGAGGTGATTTCACATTTCATTCACATTATGAGATAAATTCTCAGCTGGATAAAAATACCCATGTCCTTTAGAGAATTCTAAACTGTTTTTTCATACAGAATTTATCTAAATTCTTTTGATGCAAAATAAATTTTTAAACAAGGAAAGCAAATCAGATGTATCAAAAATATGCTGATGGTTAGCCCAAGTCAGAACCAGATACACTATTTGTTTTTAATTTTATTGTGATGAATGAATATCCTATTTTAATGAATATTCTATTTTAATTAAAAAGTATGGAAAGGCCACCAATCAAATGTGTTCTACACATGACAAACAAGTATTTTTTTTTGTTAATAACCGCATTTGGACTTCATAAATGTCATGACTCACAAAAGCATCACACAAATAATTATTGGTCAAAATAAGGGAACAGAACTCTAAAATAAAAAAAGGAATTAGATAAAGAATATTATTTAATTATCACACCTTACACAGATTCTTTTTAACTTTTAAACTCATTTCATTTTTAAGACACATTAGAAGACAAAGTGAAAAATTTAAAACATATCCTAAAATTCAACTGTTATTTAATTTTTAATAGGTATTGGGGATAAAACTGGATTACTCCTTAAAATGTTTCCATAGATTTTCCTAATTATGTTAGTTCTAACTCCCATTAAATCTGTTTGATATAAAATTAAAAAGTTTCAATGGAGGTGTGTCACCTGCAAACATATTAATTTTCCTCCTATGATCAAAACTATAAAAATCTCTTTCCTTACAAGTGTAAAGATGTGTCAAATTAGAGTCATTATCTAAAAATCTCTCCTCACCACACATGGATATTTCCTTATATAATTTTAAGCCAATAAATTTTTAACACAGAGATTAAGAAATATCAATTCCTCCTAACAATATAAAAACACAGGCAAACAAAACACGTAACACATTTTAAGGCAAAAAGAATATCATTTTTTTAACTGATAACAGGAGAAATAAGCATAATATTTCAATGACAAGATATAACTTTACCTGTGCCATCTGTTGAATGATTGAGTTAAAGTCTTCATTTCCCAACTTAGGGGTCCAAGGAAATAACCCCGATACAGTCAAGTTATTAGAGGACCGCTGGACATTCCCATTAGTAATAGCGCCATCTGTGAACACTAATAAACCTTTCCTAGAAAAATCAAAGTTGGCTGAACAATCTGAAGGTATATGACTCAGCTGTTGGAGGGAAAAACAAAAGAGAATTAACAGAAACTTATAGGAAACAAATTATTTCTATTTATTAAGTATTATATTTTACCCATCACGTGTAATTTTCATGTTAAGTATATACATGTGAAAGAAATTAAGTAATGGTTACATGAATTTGTATATTTATAAGGCTATAAATTTTTTTTAGTATTACACAAATGTTTAACAGCTGAAAATGTGTTCTTGTTTCCTGCTTTCCATCCTTTCTTCAAGTTAACAGCATGTACAACAATTCATTACACTTCACATACACAGATCTATAATAATAAAAGTATAATATGCTAATTAGACTGCACATCCTTCCAGAAGTCCTCCCAACGACCTTCTGGACAAAGTCAGGGCTGCGAGGGAAGCCTGGCAAGATGCCTTTCACTTGTATGAAAAGTATGGTCACTGGTGCATGCCCGGGTTGCGGGCTCAATCCCCAGTGTGGGTCCCAGATTGCAAGGGGGCGCAGGCTGGGCTGAGGGACCACCCCGCACCCCCTTCGTACATGAATTTTGTGCACTGGGCCTCTAGAATATATATAAACAGGCATATAAGACACTGAGCCCTTTTGCATTTATCTGTACATTTCCATGGAGTAGGGGGGCACAGAAGATCTGTGGGTAGTATGTAACAAAAATAACAATAACAGTATTTATTCAACACTTGCTATGAGCAAAATACAATACCAAAACTCTTACATATTACAACTGCCTTATTATTTTTTCATTTTGTGAACTTAAAAAGTGAGGCACACACACACACACACAAAACCAACACCAAACACACACACACACATACACACACACACACACACACATAAAAATAAAAACCTGAGGCACACAGGGAAGTAACTCATCCAAAATTAGTAGCAAATGAGTTGCAGAGCCACTCAAACATTGGTACAAAAAAAAATTGAGAATCCTGTAATTATGGGGAACAGGAAAATGGGTTGATTTTAAAATATCATTGGCTGATATGAGTGCCAACACGGTAGAATAAAGGTAACATCAAGAACAAATGTAGCCCTAGCTGGTTTGCTTCACTGGATAGAGTGTAGGCCTGGGGACTGAGGGGTCCCAGGTTCGATTCCGGTCAAGGGCATGTACCTTGGTTGCAGGCACATCCCCAGTAGGGGGTGTGCAGGAGGCAGCTGATCGATGCTTCTCTCTCATCAATGTTTCTAACTCTCTATCCCTCTCACTTCCTCTCTGTAAAAAATCAATAAACTATATTAAAAAAAAAAAAAAAGAACAAATGTAAATAGGACCTCTTAGAAAAAATCAACACCAGGAGAAACTCTATGAGAGCACTCATAGGAAGAAAGGATTACAGGGACTTAGAGTTGAATGGATAAAATATGAGTATGTAGATAAAAACAGAAAACTATATAAATATAAAAGATTATGATGGAGTAGGTAAAGTCCACTTTTAGTCCATTAAGAGTGATACATTTGTAGTGACCTTTTCCAATTTCTATTGCTACAAATAGCATTCACTGTTGTGATATGGGGCTCATCCCAGGGCCAGGGAATACAGAAAGCTAACTTTCAATATGGGGAATGCTAAAATTACGTATGAATTCTGACTTAGAGAAAGAAATTCAAAGAAAGGCATGTGAGCATTGTTTAATTCTTAATTAGTTATTTAAAGAATCACTTGCTAAATATTTATGGGCAAGCATTTTGGTTTAGCAGCAAAGAACATTTTTTCCTTAAATTTTATTAATTTTCACTTAACTCTGCTCCATTATCTCCAATTATATTTAAAATTATCCCCAAATTTAATCTTTAGGATAGCTACTATTCAAGCTTAGCTTCTATGCTGTATGTAGTGGAGGAAACACATAAATGTTAAAATACCAGGTATATTGCTTCCAAGGACTTTCTATGGACAGTCCATAACTGTCCAAATTTGATTATTTATTTGGTAATTATAAATAACTAGAGGCCAATGCACGAAATTTGTGCAAGAGTCTGATACCCGGGACCAGGGCTTCCCTAGCAGCCCCGGAAGGTTGTCCGAAAGAACATCTAGTCTAATTAGCATATTACGCTTTTATTAGTATAGACGTGCTACAAGGGCATGATCACTTCTTGCTAAAAAAAAAAAAGAAGAAGAAGAAGAAGACTCATGAAGAAAATATATTTAAGCTCAAAATTACTTTATAATTTTGAAGAAACGATTGAGAATTCTCAAAGTATCTGACCTTTACTTATTTAAAAAATGTATAAAACCCATATTCTGAAGATAAGCACATAATCTATTATCAACATTTTTAAACTATCCATGCCTACCATACCCACAGGTCACAACTCCCAACACAATCTCTGCTGAAGTAAGAGTATTTTGAGACAGTTTGTCTCTAGCTTTAAGCCTTTCTATCTTTCTTTGCTGGATTGAATATATGAACAAGTAAAACGCTGATGGGCAACTTACTTGTCCCTTGAGTTGCTTGATGGACTGCTGAAGTGTGAGTATCTGGTTGAAGAGAGGACTTTTCAGTGTCTCATAAAACATGGATAGCTTCTCATTCTGCGATGTGTCACCCTTCTCCTGCAATTTCACTTTCAGGCGATCAAGAACTTGCAGGACCTGCAGTTTATCTTATTTGAAGAAGGATAAGAGTACAAGTTACATTCCATCTTATATTCTGATTTAGAATCATTAATTAATTTAGTGGTACAATTATTATAGCCAGTATACCTGTAGCAGGATTTTCAGGCATTTTGAATTATTGTCTTCATCCACTTTAAAGAAACCTAAAGAAAAAAGTTGAAAATACAAAAGATAATTTTCCATTAGTGTACACATGTCTACAGTCCTGTATAAAATTTAAAGAAAACCTCAAGAACATTCTTTTTTTTTTTTTAATATATTTTATTGATTTTTCACAGAGAGGAAGGGAGAGAGATAGAAAGTTAGAAACATCGATGAGAGAGAAACATCGATCAGCTGCCTCCTGCACATCTCCCACTGGGGATGTGCCCGCAACCCAGGTACATGCCCTTGACCGGAATCGAACCTGGGACCTTTCAGTCCACAGGCCGACGCTCTATCCACTGAGCCAAACCGGTTTCGGCTCAAGAACATTCTTGATCAAAAGACTTCACTTAGGAAATTAAAACCACAATGAGGTGCCAGGACACATCACTATGATGACTAAGTAGAAAGCAAGACAACAGATAATACTAAGTATTGACAAAGATGTGAGACAACTTGAACTCCCAGATGTTGCTAGCAGGAAAGAAAAATGGCACACTTTGGGAAAATGGCAGTTTCTTATAAAGATAAATATACACTTAAACACGACCCAGCACTTGCACTCCTACTTACTCAAGAGAAATGAAAATATGTGCCCACGAAACACCTTTACATGAATGTTTATAGCATTTGTACTTATAAAAGCCTCAAACTAGAAAACCCCACATGTCTAATAACAGATGAGTGGATAAACAAACTATGATCTGTAAACATGACAGAATACTCAGAAGTAAAAAGGAAAATAATGACTGATACATATAACATGGTGAATCTCAAAAACAGCATGTTGAGGGAAAGAAACAAGACAAAAAGTATATAAATGGTATAATTTCATTCATATGAAGTTCAACCTATAGTTATAGATTAGTTTACCTGGGCAGGTGGAAAGGAGTTGACTGGGAGGAAATTTGAGGAAGCTTTTAGGGGTGATGAAAACGTTCTGTTTTGAATGGATGTATATGTTTGTGAAAAATACACTAAAGTATATATTTTAAATTGGTATGTTTTATTTTATGTAAATTATACTTGAAGAAAGTTGATTTCTGAAAAAGGATGCTGGGCTGGAAAAGAACATCAAAATTAAGGGATCAAGAAGATTTTAGAGATTTTGGGGGAAAAAATCTCGAACATGCACAAATGATCCCAGACTCTTACTAGTCATCTTAATACTGTTTATTAAATCTAATGATTAGCTCAAGCTAGCCTAAAATGTAATATAATTGAAATTCAAAAAGCTAGCAAACCCTTTACTTTTGTTAGCGTAAGTAGCTAGATATTCATAAAGGGAGGGAGGAAGGGAATCAGACATTGCTGAGCCTGATGGACTTGGGGAGCGGAATCAGAAGTGGGGCTGCTTCGCTAGGAAACTGCAGCATTCATAGGCACCACGGGGGATTACAGAATTTCCCCACTAAGGGGGTTAACACCCATCCCTCCCCTGTGTAGGAAGGCAGAACCAAATTTCCAATCACCCCAGGATACAACCTGTCCCTTTGCCCAGACTATGGGAGGAAGAAATAAGCAATAAAGGGGGAGGTGCTTCTACTACGAGGTGTGCACAGTAGGAGCCAAGAAGACGACCATAAACTCCTGTCTATCTAGCCCGGGGAAGGGATCAGATTGGATAATGGACAAAGAACCCCTGGGAAGATCTAGGAAATGGATTGGTTAGAGAGAAGACCCATCAGAAGCCCGCAAAAGATTGGGAAGTTGGTTGGTTAGTTTGAAAGGTACTTGGTCCTTTCTAAGCCAGAGAAAATATGATCAGTCCAACAAAGGCTTGCTTGCTCCCTCCTTCTCTGTGTCTCTTTCTCTCTCTGGCTTGCCCCACGTGCCCACCCCAGCTCTCACAGTGTTCTCTCTCTCTATCAGCCATGGGCCCTAGCAGTCACACAGCCAGGAGCTACCCAAACTCCAAGCACAAGCCTGGGTACAGCAACGGGGATGCAGCTGGAAGCTAGACTAAGCCAGCCAGACAAGGACAGGTCCTGAACTGGACTGAACCAATGGCACAGAATTTCTAGACGTTGGCCTTTGTTCTGTGCCTGATGAAGACAAGGCTGGACTTCTTTTACAGCAGAACAAAGCTGAACAGGAACAGCCCTTTTATTTTGCTCCCACAATAAACCTTACCCCTACACCTCATCCTCCCATACATGGGTCCCTGAAATGCTTTCATTATGATTCTGTGAAAGGGCCCTATTTCCACCGGCAACACTATGACCAAAGTGGCACTTTCACCGGGGTCATTTTCACTCATGGACACTGTTGTAATGAGTCACCAAAGAAATATGAGTATTATACAGTCAAAATTTTCTTAAATCAGTACACTCTGCTGAATGAGATCTTTATCTTCTAATTCAAGGTCGCTAAGTAAGAAAACATAGTTAAAATCAGTAAGGGACACCAGTGTGGCTCAGTTGGTTGGGCATACTACCAGGCACTGAAAGGTTGCTGGTTAGATTCCTGGTCAGGGCACATGCTGGGGTTTCAGGCATGATAACCAGTAGGGGGCATGCAGGAGGCAGCCAATCCATATTTCACTCTCACATCCATCTTTCTCTCTCTCCCTCTCCCTTTCTCTCTCAAATCAATAATAAATAAATAAATCTGTATTTATTGGCATTGATAAAAGGCCTGGCCTATGCATTCCATCCAAAAGTTCACTGGATTCAATGAGAACTACCAAAAGAACTGCTGAATAGAGCATCACAGAAACACTTCTGTTGTGCTCAGTATCTCAACTGTGCAGCCCTTACAACTACCCAGTGACAGGTAACTGGATAACAGAAGGGCACTGTCCTTCTCTATAGACCGTCCAGCCCGAGGGGATTGACAAGAGCAGCTTTGTGATCATTTATACACCAACCTCTTTAAATCAAAGAATGCAAGCCAAAACTATGAGACGCTATTTTTTACTGTCATTTTGGCTTTTCTTTTTATCCTATACTAGGGGCCCGGTGCACGAAATTCGTGCACTGGGTGTGGGGCGGGGGCGGAGTGTCCCTCAGCCCAGCCTGCCCCCTCTCACATACTGGGAGCCCTCAGGCGTTGACCCCCATCAACCTCCAATCGCAGGATCGGCCCCTTGCCCAGGCCTGATGCCTCTGGCCTAGGCGTCCGGCCCGGGCAGCGGGGACCTGCAGTGGCAGCGGGGGGCGCCGTGATCGCGCGGGCTCTGCCCCTGCCCCTGCAGGATGCCTCTGGCTGAGGTGTTCGGCCCGGGCAGCGGGGACCTGCAGCTGCAGCGGCCCCGCGATTGTGGGCTTCGCTTTAGGCCCAGGCAAGCGGCCCCTAACTCCTGGGACTGCCAGCTTCGACCGTGCCCAGCTCCCATCGCTGGCTCCACCCCTACTTCCTGCTGTCACTGGCCAGGGCGGAAAAGGCACCTGATTCTCCGATCATGGCTGGGGCCCTGGGGCCGCCTTTGCCCTGCCCCCCAGCTCTTAGCTCCCCCCTGGGTTTCCGATCACTGTCAGTGGCAGGGGGCTTCTTCCTGCTTTCCCTTTCGCCTCCCTGCATTGTGCCTACATATGCAAATTAACCGCCATCTTGTTGGCAGTTAACTGCCAATCTTAGTTGGCAGTTAATTTGCATATAGCCCTGATTAGCCAATGAAAAGGGTATCGTCGTACGCCAATTACCATTTTTCTCTTTTATTAGTGTAGATAATATAGAGCTAATATGCAAATGGTCATCACGCTGTCATGCCGGGGGACCTGAGGCCACACCCCCCACCCAGGGGAGACTGAGGCTGCGCTAGGGACCTGAGGCCGCGCCACCCACCCTGCGGGGCTTGACAGGGGACCTGAGGCTGCGCCCCCGCACCCAGTGGGGCTTGACGGGGACCTGAGGCAATACCCTCCAACCAGCCGGGCTTGACAGGGAACCTGAGGCTGTGCCCCCCACTCAGTGGGGCTCAACAGGGGTGGGGCCGGCCGGGTCTAGGTCTCGCACGATTTCGAGATGTGTGCGGGTGGGCAGGGACTTGACTCTAGGCCAGGGGTGGGAAAATTTTTGACTCCAGGGTCACAATGGGTTCTTAAACTGGACTGGAGGGCCGGAACAAAAGTATGGATGGAGTGTTTGTGTGAACTAATATAAATTCAAAGTAAACATCATTACATAAAAGGGTACAGTCTTTTTTTTTTTTTTAGTTTTATTCATTTCAAACGGGCCGGATCCGGCCTGTGGGCCGTAGTTTGCCCACAGCTGCTCTAGGTCCTGCGGTGTACCCCAGACTCTGACAGGAAGGAGATTTTCATATACGTTTTACTAATTTTCTTTAATATCTGACACTTCTCTTATAAAGGGCAAATAGCAATATTAAAATGGAATTCCCATTTGACCCAGTAACCCCACTTCTAGGAATATATCCCAAGAAACCAGAAACACCAATCAGAAAGGATATATGCACCCCTATGTTCATAGCAGCACAATTCACCATAGCTAAGATCTGGAAACAGCCTAAGTGCCCATCAGTAGATGAATGGATTAGAAAACTGTGGTACATCTACACGATGGAATACTATGCTGCTCAAAAAAGGAAGGAACTCTTACCATTTGCAACGTCATGGATGGAACTGGAGAGCATTATGCTAAGTGAAATAAGCCAGTCAATAAAGGAAAAATACCACATGATCTCACTCATTCATGGACAATAGAGACCATTATAAACTTTTGAACAATAATAGATACAGAGGCAGAGCTGCCTCAAACAGATTGTCAAACTGCAGCGGGAAGGCCGGGGAGGGTTGGGGGGCAGGAGGTAGGGGGGTAAGAGATCAACTAAAGGACTTGTATGCATGCATATAAGCATAACCAATGGACATAAGACACTGGGGGATAGGGGAGGCTAGGGGACTGTCTAGGGCGGGGGGATAAAATGGATACATATGTAATACCCTTTGTAATACTTTAAGCAATAAAAAAAATAAATAAATAAATAAATAAATAAAAATTAAAAAAATAATAAAAAAAAATATTTCCTCTAATTAATTCCCTTTTGATGTGCATGAATTTCATGCACCGGGCCATTAGCCTTACTCATAAAAGCCTAGGGGGTCCTCCTGCCATCATGCCATGATGCCCTCAGGCAATCACAAGATGGCTGCGCACACAGCGGAGGCAGGGCCTGGCAGACACTGCACAGCTTCCACTGGGGTTCCCAAGGCCCTGCACGCGCACGAGTGTGCCACAGAGGGGGGACTCCTGGCTCCAGCCTACCTCTTTGGGGCAATCGATCGAGGAGCCCCAGAGGGGTGGGCGGGGTCTACCTCTTTGGAGTGATCAATCGCGGGGCTCCCACACTGTGAGTGGGCACAGGCCAGGCTGGGGGACACCCTCCCCCACCCCCCCCCCCCCCAGTGCACGAATTAATATATTTTTTATTGATTTCAGAGAGGAAGGGAGAGGGAGAGATAGAAACATCAATGATCAGAGTCATTGATTGGTGCCTCCTGCACACCCCCTACTAGGGATCAAACCTGCAGCCCGGGCATATGCCCCTGACTGGAATCAAACCCGGGACCCTTCAGTTTGCAGGCCAATGCTCTATCCACTGAGCCAAGTCAGCTAGGTCTGTCATTTTGGCATTTTTAAAAACTAATAATAGCCTGTACTCTCAATATCATGGGGGAAAAAAGTGAGAATATCAATCTATGCAATTTTTTAAAAAGCAACATAGCAATATCTACCAATATATTAAAATTTATTTTTAAATTTTTATTTATTGATTGATTTGCGAGAGAAAGGAAAGGAGAAAAGAGGGGAGGGAGGGAAGGAGGAAGACAGAGAAAGATAGAGAAACATAGATTTGTTGTTCTATCCATTTATGCATTCATTGGTTGCTTCTTGTAAGTGCCCTGACCGGGGATATAACTTACAACCTTGGTGTATGGGGATGGTGCTCTAACCAACAGAGCTACCGGGCCAGGGCTCCAATATATTAAATTTACATTTTTTACCCAGAATATCTACTTCTGAACGTCTCTCCTAAAGAAATATTTGTAAAAGGGCACACAAGGATATTTGCTGCTGTGTTTTTAATACAAAACTCCTGGAAAAATGGAACTATCAATAGCAATCAGTCATGGTCAGCCAGCATGGCTCAGTGGTTGAGTGTCAACCTATGAACTAGAAGGTCACAGTTCCATTCCCAGTCAGGGCACGTGCCTGGGTTGCAGGCATGGTCCCCAGTGTGGGGGCGTGCAGGAGGCAGCCAACCAATGATTCTCTCTCATCATTGATATTTCTATTTCTCTCTGTCTCCTTTCATCTCTGAAAGCAATAAAAATATATATGTTTAAAAAGAAATCAGTCATTAAAATAATAAAGTAGGTCTGAATGTATTGAAACTGGAATGGGGATGAAACAGTTAACAGACAGCCTGTGGCTCACTCCTTCAGCTAGGGATTCCCAGCTTGATACCAGACCTCCAAGCAAACAGATAAGAGTCCCTTGTTTCAAAATGTCAGGAAATACCTGATCTGCCTTAATTGCGTTTTGTAAATAATCTGAGACTGTATGGACTCTTAAGGCATGCCTGGCTGTAAGATGAGAGATAAGCATACAGACATTTTCTATTTGTATAACTAATGGAATATAAAACATAGGATTCCCCAAACAGAAAAGGTTTCAATATTGTTCAGAACTTGTCTGGTAACAACCCCACTCCCTTCCCCCCTTAAAAAAAAAAAAAAATGTTCTTAGGTTGAATTTTACTCTTGTTAAACAAATTAAAAATTACAGGAAAAGTCTGCCTGAAATACATTTATAAATGGCTTCATGTTGATCTATATGTAACTAGGTATTGTGGATGAAAAAAGGGGCTACATACTGAACAAATGGCGGGCCTTATAAACGCAGAGATCTAAAGTAACTACATAGTATGGTCTGAAAGGGAAACTTTCTAACTAAAAGGGAGTCATGGAAGGTAGTCTCATCCTAGGCCCATATCTTCCCTGACAAAGTTCAATCTTTACCTGAACTGACCCTGTCTATTATCTTTTTGCATTTATGATAACATACCTTTAGAATGTCAGAGAAATTTCCAGGACCCCTCACTGCACAAGACCAGAGACCACAAAACCCCTCACTGTTATTGTTATTGTTAACTATCCTGTACCCACCAGTATACTAGTATAAGAAGTATGTGTCTATTCCTTTCACTTTTATCCAAATCCAGAGATTTTCCCTCCTTTGCTTTCTCCCACCTCCCTAATCTATCACCAATGGATTTTAGTAATCCCTTAGGCCTCCTCCTTTGATTGTAATGTATAAAATACGGTGCAAAACTGCCATTCTCTGGAGTATTTTCTTAATTCATTGAGATTTTGCTTCTTGGCAATTATTGTCAGTTTGGCTCAAGTAAACTCATAAAAATTCTCTACAGGTTTAAATGTTCCTTAGGTATTTACGTTGATGATATGGCCTAATGTGTAAGAAAGTGACATTCTTTTTTTTTTTTAATATATTTTATTGATTTTTTACAGAGAGGAAGGAAGAGAGATAGAGAGTTATAAACATCGATGAGAGAGAAACATCGACCACCTGCCTTCTGCACACTCCCTACTGGGGATGTGCCTGCAACCAAGGTACATGCCCTTGACTGGAATCGAATCCGGGATCCTTCAGTCCGCAGGCTGATGCTCTATCCACTGAGCCAAACCGGTTAGGGCTGAAAGTGACATTCTTTGGAAGCTGTGCCTACTGGCTAGCTAGGTCTTCTCTAGGAAGGAAGGAATGTCTGTGCCTGGCTCCTGGGCCAGCCTCCGGCCCATAACCTCTGATTCATGAGTAAGTTTTGGTGCTGGCTAAGATCGCTCATTCACATGAGTATACTTTGACAATTCAACCCTTTGTGTAAACAAAGGGACATTATTTAATATGCACAACTGAACAGGGAAAACAGCAAGTTTTAAGATATATGCATTACTGTCTCCTTTTCATAAAAAAATACACATATTTGTGTGTCTGTGTGTGTGTGTTGGTTTTTAAACTGACAAACATAGTCAAGTTAAAAACAGTGATTACTTCTAGAAAGTAGAAGTAGAAATAGGGACATAAAAAGTTAGACTTTTACTTTACAGATTTTAGTGCTATTTGAACTTTATTTAAATAGCATGTGTTAATTTTATAACTTAAAGGGGACAAAAATATAATGGCTAAGATGGCATAATGAGAGAGCAAGACAGATTCATAGCAAGGTAACAACAACCCAATAGGATAATTATATTGTAAGGCACATGCATACCAATAGCAGAGGGTGTATGTATCATGTGCTAAGAGAAATCATAAAGGGAGAGTGACTAACTCTACCTAGGTGATAACACTGTAATTAGCTAATTATTAATAATAGGAAAGGAGCAAAGGGAAGACCAGATATTATAGGCATGTCATTTAGGCAGCTTCGCCAGGTAAGCTACAACCTTACATTCCTCAGGGGTTCAACAAAGGGAAGATAGACACAAACTAGTAAAGTTGGGGTAACATAGGGAATGTGCTTGCTGTCAGTCACACCTGAGAACAAAGGTCATTGGCCAGAATGGGCGTGGCCACTGCAAGAGCAGGAAATTTGGGATATTTAATGCACTGAACAAAGGAGTTCATGCTCTTAGCTCCTCTTGCCGCTGTGGGACTTGTATGACTCTGGGCTTGTGGGGCTCCCTTGCATTCGCTCACACACAATGGACTAATGGACTGAAACTAGCCTGAGGCTGTACTGAGCCTGTCTCCAACATGGAAAGGAAACTTTGGACACTGGCTTTGCTTCTAGCTCTACTGAAACCCCAGCTACACTTCTTCTATGACTGGACAAAGGGAAATGGAACTTTGAAAATCCACGGATGGAATTCCACACAAATAAAAATCACTCATTCTTCCGTGTGAGTCTCAGAAAATTCTTTTTCTCTAGATATCATAAGGACTCCACCCCCAGCACCCAGGGGGCGGGGGAGGGGGGGCGGGGGGGGGGGGAGGTGGCCAATAAGGACTCCTCACAGGGAAGTTTGGGAATGCTGAAATGAGAATACATTAGAAACCTCTCCTAAGAGAAAAAGATTGGGGTATAAAAGAAGAGTAACCATTTCTCCTCTTTTGCCTAAGATAGTCTCAGATTACCTGGCATCATTAACAGTGCTCCATTTCACTCTCAAAGTGCCCCAGTTTGAATGACACACAGGACTTCTCCATGTAAGTGGTTCTCAAATTTTAGCATGCAGCAGACTCACCAGGAGGGCTTGTTAAAGCCCCCGCTGCTGGGGCCCACACCCAGGGTGTCTGACTTTGTGGGTCTGAGGGGAGGCCTGAGAATTTGGATTTCTAACCAAGTTTCCATGTGCTGCTGATGCTGCCAGCCTAGAGACAACAATTTGAAAACTACTGCATACAGGTATAAAAGTGCATGGCTTTCTGTGAGAATAGTAATGAGCCCTAAATGGCCTAGTATACAGTCTCTAAAAGTAGCAGAAAGGGCAAAAAAAAAAAAAAAAAAGGTAGTTGAGACCAGAGTTACTGCAAGTGT
The DNA here is from genome assembly GCF_963259705.1 of Myotis daubentonii. Classification (NCBI taxonomy): domain Eukaryota; kingdom Metazoa; phylum Chordata; class Mammalia; order Chiroptera; family Vespertilionidae; genus Myotis; species Myotis daubentonii. The sequence goes on from NC_081842.1 coordinate 176,074,143, forward strand.
GGGCTGCAAATTGATGCCTGACTACGAACAAATAAGTACCAAAATTGGGAAACGATGCAATGTGGCAGAGTAATTTATATCTATTAAATTCAGTAAGAAAAAAAACCTTGACTTTCCTTGTACTTTCTTTTTCATTTCATTTTTCTAATAGTTCACTTTTCTAATAATTTACTTTATAAAAATGTCAGTCCTTGAAAGACTGGGTGGGGAAAACCCTGATCTTTCACCACTGATAGTTTGAGAAGCACTGGTTTAAACAAGACTACTTTGAGAGGGGTCTTGTAAATCATGCTAAGTAGACTGGTCTTTATCCTGTAAGAAACAGGAAGTAATTAAAGGCTTTTAAAGGAGGGAAGTATTGAGTCCACATTTCTATTTAAAAAGGTAATTCTGGTAATAGGATAGATTAGTGGTCTTCAAACTTTTTTAAACACACATTCCCATCAGTAAAAATATGTTCCCCACTCACATTTTTTTGTAATTATAAATATATACTATATTTACATGTCATATGTGTTTTAAAACATACATAAAATAGAAACATTGTAAAAGTAAGGTAAAAACTAAAAAGCGAGGTTTTACTGTCACCTTCCTACCTCCCAATGGATCTTCTTGCACATTTTTGAAACCACAGTGGTCATGTCCCTCGATAAGGGTAAAGGGTAGAAACTGGTTGGCCATCTAATCCTCTGACTCATCCTATATAATAAAAGCCTAATACGCTAAGTAACTGGTCGTCCATTCAACCAATCAAAGCATAATATGCTAATGATATGCTAAGGCCTCTCAACCGCTCGCTATGATGTGCACTGACCACCAGGGGGCAGACGCTCCAACCGATAGGTTAACTTGCTGCTGGGGTCTGGCCGAGAAGGGCTGACAAGCCCTGGAGGCCTCCCGCAGTCCCCCCCTGGCTGGCCAACTTCCTGAATCCCTACCTGGCCCAAATTGTGCACCGGTGGGGTCCCTCAGCCTGGCCTGTGCCCTGTCACAGTCTGAGCTAAGGGACCCCTCCCACCCGAGAGCTTGTATTTCGTGCACTGGGTCTCTAGTAGTTAATAAAGGCTAACCTATGTCCTCAAGGCAGGTCTGGAAAATTACTAGAGATAAATCCAGGGAAGGGGACTAAAACCTTAAGAATATATAAGGACAGAAGGAAGAAATGTAGCTACAACTGAACATCCAGCAAGCAGCACTCAGGTCTCACTCATGTTATAGTCGTAGGAAATCTTCAGCCAAACAACTTTGACCTTGTGAGGTCTGATCCAATAACTGAATCAACACCCCTGCCCTGAGAACTGACCTTTAGATCACTTCACAACCGACATTCCCTTTTGCTCAGACCACATTCTACTTGCTAAGACCATTATCTTTCCCCTCCAGACTTTCCCAGGATCTGAACTCACCCAGAGAGTTCCCCACCGAAAAAGCCCACCTAGAGTTCTTTAAAATCTCTGACTCCCCCAGCCCTGAGTGCCAGCACCATTTTGGAGCTCAGCCCATCTGGGTTTCCAGATGACCTAATAAATTTATAATCCCTTACCACTTTTGGCCTCCTGTGTTCCTGCTTTGTCTACCCTAGCAGACCAATTTGGCTAGGCTGAGAAACCAACATTGCTTACAGCAAGAAATTTCAAATTTGCTTAAACATGGCAAAGCTGACGCTAACTTGTCACAGATAGGCTACCTACAATAGGTCATAATCTAAACATTAAAATGCCACAGTGTGCCACTGTCTCCATAGTTGTACAGCCTCCAGAGAATAAGTGGTTCATTAAGCTCAGCAGCTTCTACTCGGTATTGATCAAGAGAGTTTGTACCATGAATTTTTCATGTCTGGTTCACTGTAGGATTTGACTGAAAGAAATTATTATAATATTGTGGCTTTTAAAAAGAAGTACCCAGCCCTTAGCCATCATCAATTAATTGAATATTTGGGGGGAAAAAGAAAACTGATGCATAGATAAAATTTAATTTGATTTAAATTTCTAAGTGGAGGAAACTATGGAAAAGATTTATTAACTTCCTCAGTTCAAGAATTTAAAGCAAGCACCCCGAGAAACACACTTTTCAGACTCCCAATAGCAAACAAGAATGAAACTCCCCAAGATCTTTTATACTTCTAACTTGAACTTAACAAGACACCATATGCCAAGCATGTCAAACTCAAAGGCTAACATGGGCCAAATAACATGTGGCCCACCGGCTGTGAGTTTGACATGCTTGCTTATGCTTTTATCTTTAAAATTTAGGAGAAAAAGATAACTGGCTATTTGAGAAAGTGCAGGTACTCAGCCTCTTAACTGCAGATGGGAATTGGGACAATTAGACTACATATACGTAACTCTGCAATTGGAATTCCCCAGAGCTCAAGGGAGCCAGGGATTTTGAACAAACTAAAAGCTATTAAATGTAAATGAAGTCATGATTTCAAAAGATACTCAAAAATTGAAGTTTACGAACAACTTTGAGTTTCTAATGCTTCCTTTGGGGTCCAAAGCTCAGGTTGTGTCTAATCATCATGCCGCTGTCCTCAAAGCTCAACATTAAATGGAAAACAAACTCTCCTAGCCAAAGAGAAATGGTGGCTCTTCACTTTAACTACAAATAAACACAACTGATGCCACACTAATGCAGATTCAATACAGATACTCTAGCCTTGTGTCCCTACCAAATGATAAGGCCTTTTCTAAACCCCTCCGATATAAAATTAGACTATGTTTTTGGCTGCTACCAAAACACTATACTGTATTCCTGGACTTTCAGAAACATATATAAATTCCAGAATGATTCTGTTATTTTGGGGCCATATGCTTAAGCCATACGCAATGTTTAAGTCCACTTAATGATGGATATTCAGGATATGTTGAAATTGAAGCAGAAAGATACCATGTTAAACTGGGAATCAGAACTGAAAATTGAGTCAATTCTTTAGAAGAGTTCAGTTGGCTAAATACTAATTTTTTCATTGAACTATTCAAAGTTAATCAATGCATATCAATATTCTGCCTATAACTTGCCACTTGGAATGAACAAAGTTAAACTGTTTTTATCGTATGCTTTTGTATTCCGATTGGTGGCAATTTTCTCCAATGATTGAAAAAAATAACAATACGGACAATTTTCACACACATGGATCTCTGATCATTAGCCAGTCCCTCATTGAAAAGACCTACGAATTCATAATCTTCACTAATGATTAGTTCCCACCTAAATATTCTGTTCAGTTATACCACACCACATACTGTGTGTCCTTAAGTTATCTACAAAAATATGATCATGCCATTTTGGGCATGCTTGCAATATTCAAAACAATCATGGCAAATTGTGAAATAGGCCACACTAGGTTTTAGATACCCTTCTCATCAATGTTCACCCTCCTTCCTCCTTCTGGGCTTTTCCCAAAAAAACCATTTTATCTGTCACTAAATCAGGGACCTAGTTTTCTGGTGCCTATTGTGCACAATATAAGATCACTGTGTACAACATCTAATTTATCTTCTTTTTTTTAATATTGAACTTTATTTACTGTTTTTATTTATTTATTTATTTTTAAATTAAATCTTTATTGTTCAGATTATTACATTTGTTCCTCTTTTTTCCCCCCATAACTCCCTTCCTCCCAGTTCCCACCCCACCCTCCGCCCTCACTCCCCACCCACTGTCCTCATCCATAGGTGCACGATTTTTGTCCAGTCTCTTCCTGCATCTCCCACACCCCTTTCCCCCCCAAGAATAGTCAGTCCATTCCCTTTCTATGTCCCTGATTCTATTATAACCACCAGTTCATTCTGTACATCAGATTATTTATTCACTTGATTCTTAGAATCACTTGTTGATAGATGCATATTTGTTGTTCATAATTTGTATCTTTACCTTTTTCTTCTTCTTCCTCTTCTTAAAGGATACCTTTCAGCATTTCATATAATACTGGTTTGGTAGTGATGAACTCCTTTAGCTTTTCCTTATCTGTGAAGCTCTTTATCTGACCTTCAATTCTGAATGATAGCTTTGCTGGATAAAGTAATCTTGGTTGTAAGTTCTAGAAACATCGATGAGAGAGAAACATCGATCTTCTGCCTCCTGCACATCTCCTACTGGGGATGTGCCCGCAACCCGGGTACATGCCCTTGACCGGAATCAAACCTGGGACCTTTCAGTCCGCAGGCCGATGCTCTATCCACTGAGCCAAACCGGTTTCGGCATGTATAATATTCTTTATTTCAGTCAGTGTATGCTTAATTTCTAGTTGGCTCTTTATCACAACATCGAGGGTCTCATTAGATTTCTTGTAGATCTCATTAAGTTTATCGGCAGTTTCTAGAAAATTATTGAAAGACCTCTATATCCTCCATTTCTGTCATGTTTCTTTGTCTCTGAATTTTTTTTTAAATCTTTATTGTTCATATTATTACATTTGTTCCTCTTTTTTCCCCCCATAACTCCCCTCCTCCCAGTTCCTGCCCCACCCTCCGCCCTCACTCCCCACCCACTGTCCTCATCCATAGGTGCACGATTTTTGTCCAGTCTCTTCCCGCATCTCCCACATCCCTTTTCCCCCCAAGAATAGTCAGTCCATTCCCTTTCTATGTCCCTGATTTTATTATAATCACCAGTTCATTTTGTTCATCAGATTATTTATTCACTTGATTTTTAGATTCACCTGTTGATAGATGTGTATTTGTTGTTCATAATTTGTATCTTTACCTTCTTCTTCTTCCTCTTCTTAAAGGATACCTTTCAGCATTTCATATAATACTGGTTTGGTGGTGATGAACTCCTTTAGCTTTTCCTTATCTGTGAAGCTCTTTATCTGACCTTCAATTCTGAATGATAGCTTTGCTGGATAAAGTAATCTTGGTTGTAGGTTCTTGGTATTCATCACTTTGAATATTTCTTGCCACTCCCTCCTGGCCTGCAAAGTTTCTGTTGAGAAATCAGCTGACAGTCGTATGAGTATTCCCTTGTAGGTAACTGAGTTTCTTTCTCTTGCTGTTTTTAAGATTCTCTCTTTGTCTTTTGCTCTTGGCATTTTAATGATGATGTGTCTTGGTGTGGTCCTCTTTGGATTCCTTTTGTTTGGGGTTCTCCGCGCTTCTTGGACCTGTAAGTCCATTTCTTTCACCAGGTGGGGGAAGTTTTCTGTCATTATTTCTTCAAATAGGTTTTCAATATCTTGCTCTCTCTCATCTTCTGGCACCCCTATAATTCTGATGTTGGTACGCTTGAAGCTGTCCCAGAGGCTCCTTACACTATCCTCGCATTTTTGGATTCTTTTTTCATTCCGCCCCTCCGGTTGGGTGTTTTTTGCTTCCTCGCATTTCAAATCATTGACTTGATTCTTGCGCTCCTCTGGTCTGCTGTCGGGAGTCTGTATAATATTCGTTATTTCAGTCCGTGTATGCTTAATTTCTAGTTGGTTCCCCAACATAACATCGAGGGTCTCATTAGTTTTCTTGTAGATCTCATTAAGTTTATCGGCGGCTTCTAAACAGTTCTTGAGAGACCTTAAAAGTGTGGTTCTGAACTCTATATCTTCCATTGACAATTTTGTCCTGTTTCTTTGTCTCCGCATTTTGTTATGCTTTCTTGGTGCACCCCCTAGTGGTCTTGTGCGCAGTCTTGTAGTTAAGCCTTGATTGTTGAAGCAAAAAACCAGGGAGGGTTTGACCTCCAGGCCAAGTGGCTATGAGAATCAGCTGTGTCTGCAGAGAGAGAACTTCTGTCCTCTAGGGAGGTGCTAATCTAGCCTTTGCCTGAGGCTATCCGGCAAATGCCTCTGTGCAGGGCTTGGGCGGGGCGGGTCGCACAGGATCAACAGGGTGGGCCGGAGAGAGCAGTTATGGCGGCTCTCAGTCCTGTCCCCAGGGACTCTGCCTCTCTGAGTTCCAGCACCCACTGCAAAGCTCGGAGAGAAAGCTGCACTCGCTCTGACCGAAGCCAGACAGTCCCGCTTCTCCCGTTTGAGTCTGAATTCCTAACTCGCCTGTATCTGGAGCTCAGAGCCTGAGACTCCCTCCCGATTGAAAACGCCAACCACGCCCTCCGCCGCCAGCCCGCTCCGTGCACTTCACACCTCAGAATTTGACTTCAGCGCTGCACCTCCTCTGAGTGTCCGTATGCGTTTCTCTTTCCTCCTGGTTGTAGGACTTCCACTCAGCCAGCGTTCCTGTGGTACTGGGTGATGTCTGTTCCGTGTTTTAGTTTCACTTTTGAAGTAGTTGTTCAAGGCAGCAAACTCCGGCGTTAGCCTATGCCGCCATCTTGGTTCTCTCCTGTCTCCGAATTTTTTATGCTTTCTTGGTGCACCCCCTTGTGGTCTTTGTGTGCAGTCTTGTTGTAGTTAAGCCTTGATTGTTGTCAGTAATACTGGGGGTGATTTGATCTCCAGACCAACTGGCTATGAGAATCAGCTGTGTCTGCAGTGGGAGAACTTCTGTGCTGGATCTCTAGGACGGTGCTAATCTAGCCTTTGCCTAAGACTATCCCACAAAGGCCTCTGTGCAGGGCTTGGGCGGGGCGGGTCCCAGGGGATCTACAGGGTGGGCAGAGCAAGCAGTTATGGCTGCTCTCAGTCCCGTCCCCAGGGGCTCTGCCTCTCAGAGTCCCAGCAACCACTGCAAACCTTGGAGAGAAAGCTGCCTTCGAGTTCTGACCGAAGCCAGACAGTCCCGTTTGAGTCTGGGTCCCTAGAGACTTGCCCGGATCTGGAGCTCAGAGTTTGAGACTCCCTCCCGATTGAAACAGACAGCCTTGCCCTCCGCCACCAGCCCCCTCCGCATGCACTCCGCACCTTCGTATTTTACTTCAGCACTGCGCCTCCTCTGAGTCTCGGTATGCTATTCTCTTTCCTCCTAGTTGTAGAACTTCCACTCAGCCAGCCTTCCTGTGGTTCTGGATGATGTCCGTTCCGTCTTTTAGTTGTATTTTTGAAGTGGTTGTTCAAGGCAGCAAATTCCAGCGTTAACCTATGCCGCCATCTTGGTTTTCCTCTCCTAATTTATCTGCTTAACAATGAATTATCATCTGCATTCTGAAAATGCAGAGAACTTCCTACAATTTCCAAAAACCAGGGGGAAAGTACTTTGAAAGAGGTAATAACAGAGAAAGACAGCAGAGATGCCACTGATGGGAGCAAATTTCACCTTGGGAGGGAGGGAAGGTCAATTGTTATTGACTTTTTCAGCAGATAATTACTTTAAAAATGAGAATCAGATATTTAAAGTTTTCAATACAGACAGGAGGTCTGTCAACCTGATGTTCAACATCCACTTAACTCATCGCCTTCCTACCATACTCTGTCCTGGAGCTTCAGTAGAAGCTCCAGAAAATAACTCCAAAGGAAACCACCTTTCTCAAGGCAGAAGCTCCGCCCATCCCTATTATCAAAGCTACACCCTGAATTAGGGACTAAAGCTAAATGAAAACTGGCCTGTCCCTAAACCAGGTAAGGTGTACAGAGCACCAAAGTAAAAGTCAAGATTTGGTTTTGTTTGCTTTTTTTAAGAAGACCAACATAGGAGAATGCTTATCTCACAAAGATTTCACTAACTTTTTCCTTTTTTAACCATAAGGCAGTTTGACAAATGAATGCAATCAATATGGAGAGAATTCAAATCTGAAATTCTTAAAATGCACACTGTCTTTGTTTACAATAGTATTGTTTGGCAGGTACTAAATTATATAAGTGGTAATTATATTGTATATTTATCCTTCAGCAATTTGCTTTTTTAGCTCAACTTTATATTTTTAAAGATTCTGTCATGATGAGATACACAACTCCTCTTCATTCATTGTAATTACTAAATAGTTTTCTGCTATAGGAATACATGATTTATTCATCCAATTTCCTGTTGGTGGGCATTTAGATTGTTTCCTATTGACCACTAACACAAACACAGGATTAGAACTAAATATCTATTTCAAGAATCAATTTTTTTCTAGTTTATCCAATAACCAGTTCTTGAAATATGGGAGAATGGATAGCCTATAAGCTCAGAAATCACAGAGACCTGGAATCTACGCTTGAAGCTAGCTCTATGGTTCTTGTGGCCAATTGTTTAAATCTCCCTATGCCTCATTTGTAAAATAGAGTTACTGAAAATTACTAAATATTTACAGTTTAAAGGACTAAATAAGACAGTATAAAGCATTTGGCCTGGTACACAATACACATTCCATAAATGGTAGCTACTATTATTAACATCTCTTTATAATCAAAATTATTTAAGTTATTTTGGGGGCCTTCATAAAAGCTAATAAATTATTTTACTTTTTTAAAAATTGATTTTACAGCCCTGACCGTTTTGGCTTAGCGGATAGAGCGTCGGCCTGCGGACTCGGGGGTCCCAGGTTCGATTCCGGTCAAGGGCATGTACCTTGGTTGCGGGCACATCCCCGGTGGGGAGTGTGCAGGGGGCGGCTGATCTATGTTTCTCTCATTGATGTTTCTAACTCTCTATCCCTCTCCCTTCCTCTCTGTAAAAAATCAATAAGATATATTTTTTTAAAAAAATTGATTTTACAGAGGGAAGGAGGAAGGGAGAAAAGGTGGGAGGAAGAGAGAGAGAGACATAGATGTGAGAGAGATACATGGATGGGTTGCCTCCTGTAGGTACCATATCAAGGACTGAATCTGCAAGTAGGTGTGGGACCTGATCGGGAATGGAACCCACAGCCTTCCAGTCATACTAGCCAGGGTAATAATTAAATCATTTTAGCTAAGATTTGGCTCTATAAGCAATAATGATTTTTGTCAGAAGACTAAACAGCAAAAATTTTCATCAATGCAATGAATACAAAGGAGGGGGGCATAGGGAGGCCTATAACTTGGGAGTTTTAAAAAAACAGTTTCTAAATAGGAATGTAAGTGCTTCAGTAAGCTAAAACCTCTTAAGGAGAAACACACTCATACTGAATCCTAACACAGTGCTGTTCAACGCAAAAATAACGTGAGCCACATTATAAATTATCTCATAGCCACATGAAAGGTGAAAAGAAACAAGTATAATTAGTTTTAATAATGTATTTTATGTAACCCAAGCTATACCAATTATCATTTCAATATGTAAATAATATTAAAAATAATGAGGTGCTTTAGGCTTTTTTTTAACACTAAATCTTCAAAACCTGATGTGTATTTTACATTGCTGGCACATCTCAATCCCAATGAGGTCTATTTCAAGTGCCCAATAGACAGTCACATGTACAAGGGGCTGGCCCTGTCGACAGTGCAGTTTTAACCTATGCCTTTTCCGAAAGATTCCTGTACAGTGTTTTTAGCAAAGACTTTTATTGGCTAATACGACCTCTATTCCTTTTATCAAAGTAACTATCAGAGTGAGACACTCACAAACTTGAGTTCTCCTCAATAAAAATAACACAACTCCATAATTTCATCAAAATTAAACACCATAGTGGTGAAAGCAAAAAGTGGGAGCATGGTGGCTTATAATTTACAAGACATATTCTTTCGTTTCATTTCAACCTTCCCAAAACTCAGTGAGGTGGATCATTCACAAATGGGAAAACAGAAGACCCGAGTCAAGTGACTTGCCAAGAGTTATACTGGTAAGGGGACCCAGTTCCATTCCCCAAACTCCACAGGCTGCGCAGCTGTACAAACGCAAAACATAAGTGGGCTCCACTTCTTCAGCAAAGATCTACCCCATGACTAAAGAAAGGGTTTTGACAGGCTCTAAATCTCTCTCCATTTGCACAAGAATCTAAAGTCAGAGCTTTTAAAAAAGTCATTCAAATCCAAACAAAAAACACGTGAGCATGAAAAAAAAAAAAACACACACACACAACAACATAGCAATGGTCAGTCAAGCAATTCCAAATGTTATGGTGGAACAGCCCTGTTTCTCAAAAAGATGTACTCCAGTACCAAGGTGGGCAAAGTCTTAAGTAAACCAATTAAACCCCATTTTGACTTCCCCAACCTAATGCTTTTTTGTTAAACTTTAACAAAGCAAGTACATTCAGGCTGCTTGGTTGTTTAGCTTAAGGATAATTATTAAATGCTTTTAAGTAAAAATGCAATTACAAGGGTTACTGAATTCTGAACCACTGTCTCACATCACAGGGTTCTAAAAGTGAACTCACTACAGGAAAATTACAGATTGTTCTTTTTAAGAATACTAACTGAAAGACCATCCTATATAATAAAAGGCTAATATGCAAATTGTCCCCTTGGGAGTTTGACGGACCAGGAGTTCGACTGCCTGCTATGATGTGCACTGACCACGAGAGGGAAGTGCAGAACGAAGGAAAGCCCTGGCCAGCAGCCAGCAGCCAGGGGAAGGAAGGCCCTGATCGGCCCTGATCACTGGCCAGGCCTAGGGACCTTACCTGTGCACGAATTTCATGCACCGGGCCTCTAGTTTACCATAATTTTATTAGTGGTTATTTTTAATGGTAGGTGGGATTTTTGTGTGCTTTTAGTTCCTTTTCTGAAAATTCTCTCCATTTTTTCTACAATGAATCTATGTTAGCTTTATGGTTATAAAAATATTAATATATGACTTCAACTTATTAAGGCATCTTTAAATACAGATGAGGGCTTAAAACAATTTCTTTTCAACTTTAAGCAAAGCTATTATTCTGCTCATCTTATGTGACCTTTAAGAGGATCTCAATTAACAAGGGCAAATCCCTTCAGAACTCAGTTTACAAATGTTATGCATAAAGTACCTTCCAGCTCCTTCTTTAACTCTCTAATTATTTTAAATTTCTGATAATCCTCATAAAGGCCATTAGGGCCTAGAAACACGGAGCTCATTTTAGCTAAAAGTCACGATCTGGCCTCACTTTTCCTGACGCGGCAAATGAACCCATTTGAGTTTTTACTCCAACTGCTCCCTAGCTTTCCTTTAAAAAAGATGTGTGCATTCCTTGACCGCTTTGGCCCAGTGGATAGAACGTCGGCTTGCGGACTGAAGGGTCCCAGGTTCGATTCCAGTCAAGGGCATGTACCTTGGTTGCGGGCACATCCCCAGTGGGGGGTGTGCAGGAGGCAGCTGATTGATGTTTCTCTCTATCCCTCTCCCTTCCTCTCTGTAAAAAATCAATAAAATATATTTTAAAAAAATAAAAAAGATGTGTGCAAATGAACTGGCAGCCATAGGAGCTTAGAAGGCCTAGAATGTGCTATTACCATCCTGGGTGTTAACTGGTTTCTTTCTCTGCTAGCTCTCCAGCAGGCTTCTTCATTCATCTACCAAACACTTGTTTGTTGTGCACCTATCCAAGGCCAGACTCCAAAAGCAGCCGAGGAGCACCCTAGAGAAATAAGGCCTGAAAGGCGCGCCCTCTCGATCGCGAGGACAAACGAGTCAACAACGAATTCCAATCCAAAGTGACAAGAGCCACCTGGAGCTGTGACAAAGTGCCAAGTGAACACTGCAGGGGGGGAGTAATCGACCCGCTAGGTGTGCCGGGCACTGGGGAGCTTTGGAGGGGGCGGGGAAGGATCTGAACAGGCTTTCCTGAACCGGCCTTAAAGCAGGAATCCAGCAATTACCCCAAAGGGTGGAGGCCAGCGCGCTTTCCGCCAGGTCCTCCCCATCCGTAACGTCAGGCTAGCAGAGCCCAGGCCTGACCGCCGGCCTGGGAGCCGGGCTACGTGACCACCGGGCGCCCAGACAGGAGCCCAGCCGCCCCCTCGCTGGAGGCTGGCACCCCTCCTTGCCCGGGCCCCCGAGGCCGGCCACCACCTGTTCCCTTTCGCCGTCACTGGCGGAGGAAAGATTCCGCCCCGCTCTGGGGGCAAAGCGCAGGCACCGATCTGGGTGCACAATCCGAGCCCGGCCACGCCCGGAAGAAGCGGCCGAGATTTGAGGGCCGCCGGGGCCTGCCGAGGCGGGCGGGTCAGCAGCGGGCGGCCTGGGCCAGCCCTGGCCCCGGGGGGCGGGGACCGCGGTGGGGTCACCCGGCCGACGCGGGAGGACGGCGCCCCGCACCCTCCGCGGGCCCGGCCAGCCCGGCGGCGCCCTGCGTCTCCCGTGCCAGCTCCTCCCGGAGGCGGACAGAGGGCGCGCGGGCAGCAGGGGCGGGCGGCTCCCAGGAGGGGCCCCCCGCCGATCTGGAGGCGCAGGGACCCCGCGCACCCTCGCGCGCCCACGCAGCCGGGGCCCCCGCTTTACCTGGTCCGGCGGGGACGCGGGTGGGATCCGAGCGGGCCCACGAGCAGGCGGGCGCGGCGTCGGCCCTCCCTCACCTGGGCGGAAGTGCGAGCCGGGTGACCGCCTCACCTGCGGGCCCTCCCTCCCCGACCTCCCCGCCCCGGGCGGGGCGCGGGGGTGGCGCTGGTCGGGGAGCCCGGGGCGGCGGGAGGCCGGCGTGGGGAGGGGGCGCTCGGCTTCTGTACTTTCTGCAGGTGAAGTTCGATGGGCGAGGGAGGCTTAAAGGGCCTGAGAAAGGTGGGGTCTGGGGCCCAGAGGGCAGAGGAGACGCCAAGTGCCGGGGCAGCAGGCACTCATGGGGAGGGGAGGTCGCAGGACTGGTGTCCTAGGAGGGCTGCGCGAAGGGGGACCCAAGATCCAGGAGATTGAAGGAGGACATGGAGGAAAGGGTCTGGTGTGGTCAAATGCGCTCAGTCCCTTGTGTCCTTTTCCTTTCGAGTTCCATCATCCCTCCCTGGTTTTCTAGATCCATTGACCCAGGAGAACAGTCTAAGTGTAACGGGGTTGTTTCCGCGCACACACTTAGTTGACAAAAGCGAAGGAACGAATCTAGCCATATTTGCCTGCAATATGCTGGGCACTCGCTAGCTTATTTATATACACGACTTCACTTACTGTATGAAGAAGCTGCGCACCTGATCCTAAGTGATTGGCCCAAAGTTTGGGACCCCAGGGGTTATTCTGGCTCTAAGTCCAGTGTTGATCTTGCTATTCATTTTAACATTTTTATTCTTGGTATCCTAACTCGACTTTGAGAAAGATCTGTGTATTATTTCACACAGATTATTTCTACCGTGGCATTATTTCACTCTCATGAATGTAACTAACTTGAGAATTTTGATGCTGGGCCCTTTGTGTAATACAGTACACGTTGTTAAATAAAGAGAATCAATCTTCAGGAATGTATTTATTTTAAATATTCTTCATCGATCAGCTGCCTCCTGCACATCTCCCACTGGGGATGTGCCCGCAACCCAGGCACAAGCCCTTGACCGGAACCGAACCTGGGACCCTTCAGTTCACAGGCCTACGCTCTATCCACTGAGCCAAACCGGTTTCGGCAGGAATGTATTTATTGAGTAAATGTAGTATTTGTTAAGCACTGTGATTGACTGTAAAATGTTAAAAATGGGATATCTGTCTTCAAGGGATATACAGCATACAGTATATACAAAACAATTGCAACCAAAGGTCTTCTGTTGTAAGATCATGCATTTGGAACTTTATAGTGTTATTGTTAGTTTGCTGATTTTAAAGAAATATTACTCATTAGACCTGGATTAAAAAATAAAAAGATACACAGTTTCAGCATGGTCCCTACTTCTTGGAAATTAACAAACTATTGAGGGAAATAAACTTACACAATAACTTAAATTACCATATAGAATGAAGGGAGAACTTTCAGAGAGTAAAGAGATCAATTATGCTTGTTGAAAGCATCTGTTAGGACTTAAACAGGTTTAACAGGTGTTTGGGATTTGCTTAAGGCAAATGGCAAAGGAAATGCTTCCCAAGTTGGGGGGAGCGGGGTGGGGGGGTGAGGTGGGGTGGGGAGTTAGCATGCAGGTGGAGACCAATGATCTCAAAGGATCATCTTGCAAACAGGTGGGTCTAGTCTCTAATATTTGGTGATGATTTAAACATTCCCTTTCTCAAAAAATAATGTGAGTTTGAACTGATGGTGAAACAAAGTTCAAACTCTCTTCCTGAGGGCCCAAGGCTATCTTAAGCTCTCCCCTTCTTGCTGATTTTTCAACCTAATTTCCCACTTGACCTCTCCCGAGATTTTTCTCTGGCCAGTCAGGTCCTTGGAATCACCCCACCTTGGCTTCTCTGTTGGTTACTCATCCGCTTTCCCATGCCTGGAATGTTCTGCCAGCCCTGCCCTTCCCCCAGGCTAGACTCAAATTTCACCTCTCCGAGAAGGTGACTCCAAGACCACTTCAGAAGACATCCTCCTCCACCACATTTAATTTTATTTTTTTCTACCTTTTTGTGTTGGTGATTTAATATGAGCTTTCCCTTGGCTCTTACCTGAAATTTTAAAAAAATTAAATGTATTCAATACATTTTTCAAGGAACTCATTCTGTGGCAAACGTTTCCTGGCACAGAGGTGTTTTTGTTTTTGTCTTATCTCTGAAAACTCTTGAGTGTCTTATTCATAGAATGAAGAAGGTAAACAAACTTTTAAGAACACACCTCTAAAGTCAAAAGATCTGAGCTTGGCTGGCCGGCATGGCTCAGTGGCTGAGCATCCATCTATGAACCAGGAGGTCACAGTTCGATTCTTGGTCAGGGCATATGCCAAGGTTGCTGGTTTAATCCCTTAATCCCCAGTGTGGGGTGAGTAGGAGGCAGCTGATCAGTGATTCTCTCTCATCACTGATGTTTCTCTCTCTCCTCTCCCTTCTTCTCCGAAATCTGTCTATCTATCTATATCTATCTATCTATCTATCTATCTATCTATCTATCTATCTATCTATCTATCTGATCTGAGCTTGAATCCTGAATCTACCATTTTCTTTTATATATATATATATATTGATTTTTTACAGAGAGGAAGGGAGAGAGATAGAGAGCTAGAAACATCGATGAGAGAGAAACATCGATCAGCTGCCTCCTGCACATCTCCTACTGGGGATGTGCCCGCAACCCAGGTACATGCCCTAGACCGGAATCGAACCTGGGACCCTTCAGTCCACAGGCCGACGCTCTATCCACTGAGCCAAACCGGTTTCGGCCTGAATCTACCATTTTCTAAAATACGTGACTCTGGCAAGTTACTTAACCCTTCTAGTTCTCATTAGTGAAATGAAGAATGCTTACTTTATATGGGAATTGTGAATGTTAAATGAATATATGTATTGCATATACCTGACAACTAGAAAGTACTCAATAAATGAAGCAGCACATAGATGAGAGAGAGTGAACCTGACATATACTGGTGACAGGAAGGAGACGGCCAAGAGTGGTAATAAATAAAAGGAGGCCGATGGTGGAGGACCTCTGAAATTACTACAGAAACTTTAGGTTGTAAGAATTTACCCTTCATCTCTAAGAAATTAAAGAACCACTAAATGTCTTTGAATAGGATATTTTTGTTGTTGTTGTTTTGTTTGTTTGTTTTGTTTTACTATTTAACGATTAGTGTTGTTGTTTTTTTTAAGAAAGATTAGAGCAGTTATAGAGGCACAGCAAACTTGGAAGGAAGGTACAGAGATTTCCCATATATCCTCTCCTCTCACACATGCAGTCTCCCCCTTTATCAACATCCACCACTAGAGTGGTACATCTGTTAAAATTGAACCTACATTGGCACATCATAATCACTCAAAGTCCATAGTTCACATTATGGTTCATTCTTGGTGTTGTATATGCTATGGTTTTAGAATATATATCAAATGTATAATGATATATATTCACTGCTCTAAAAATCCTCTGTATTCAGACTATTAATAACTCCCACCCCAACTCCTGACAACCACTGATCTTTTTATTGTCTCCATACTTTTACCTTTTTCAGAATGTCAGATAGTTGGAATCATACAGAATATAGCCTTTTAAGATTGCTTCTTTAGTAAATGCATTTAAGATTTCTCCATGTTTTCTCACGGCCTGATAGCTCATTTCTTTTAGCACTGAATAACAGTCCATTGTCTGGATGTGCCACAGCTTATATATCTGTTCACTTACTGAAGAACATCTTAGTTGCTTCCAAGTTTAGGCAACACTGAATAAAGCTGCTATAAACATCTGTGTGTAAGACATACATTTTTTTTTTTTGCTATTTCTTTTTTTTTTTTTAATTGCTTAAAGTATTACAAAGGGGTACATTTTCAATTCCTTTGGGTAAATACCAGGGAGCTTAAAGAGAATTTTGAATGATATAGTTTTTAATACTGAAAGATTAATCTGGAAGCAGTGTGAAAAAATGGATTGACAAAGTTGAGGAGAGAGCCTAGAATCAAAAAGAGTAAGGAAGTCATTATAGCAAGGTACACAGGAAATAAGGTTCACCTAAAATAAGGTGAAAAATCTAGGATAAAAAATGAACACTTAAAAATATCAGTTGCTTACTGAGTAAATAAAGAGATTAAAGAACAAGGAGAAAACTGATGTGTAAGAACCTAATTCTAAGTTTTGAATCTGATAAAAGGATATTGGTGGTGAAACTTAGAAAAGCCAATTTACTCTGTTGGTTTGTTGTTGTTTGAGAAGCAGGACTCTGTTTAGATCCTACATTTGACATTCAAGATGAAATATACTTTGTATAGAGTAGGCCTTATTAAGTGATGAGTGCATTTAAATATATATTTTATTTATTTTTTACAGAGAGGAAGGGAGAGAGACAGAGAGCCAGAAACATCGATGAGAGAGAAACATCGATCAGCTGCCTCCTGCACACCCCACACTGGGGATGTGCCCGCAACCAAGGTACATGCCCTTGACTGGAATCGAACCTGGGACCTTTCAGTCCACAGGCTGACGCTCTATCCACTGGGCCAAACCAGTCAGGGAGTGATGAGTGCATTTAAGTGAAGAGAGCAGGCAGCTATATCAGTGCACCAAAGAGAGGACAATCAGAAATACTTGAGAAACAACAGCATTAATATAGTAGAATTCAAAATGTGAAGATAATTATAATAAAGATCTACCAGAGTCATTATAAACTTACCACCAGAGGGGGAAAAACATTGTCCATCACAGTTAGATTAAGCTTATATCTCTGCATGTTTCTCACCATCACAGTTAGATTAATCTTGTATCTCTTCATGGAGTCAGGTTGGTTTCCTCAGAAAGTTTTGGGCAAAAACTATCTGTTAATGTCATTAGGTTTATGCTGGAATCTGAGGAATGGAAAGACCCACTGTGCAGAGCCCTGGAATTCAGAGGAAGCTCTGCTTCAGGCTTCACTGGTAATCCTCTTCCCTAATGTTGCTACGCAGTCATTTCCATGTTGGGCTGCGCTATTCTTGTCTTCGCTTTCTACAGAATTTGCATAGGATTCTATATAATTTTAAGACAAAGAAATTGGGCATTGAAAACATGCCTAGAATTGAGACTTAAGAACTTTCTTACTAAAATTAGACAATGGAATAATCTATAATAATAAAAGCATAATATACTAATTAGAATGGACGTCCTTCTGGATGAAGCTGGGGCTGTGAGGGAAGCCGGGGTCCCAAGTGCCAGAGGGAAGCCAGTGCTGGCAGCCGGGGGAAGAAAGGTCTATTCTTGCATGAATTTCGTGCATCGGGCCTCTAGTCATGTGATAAGAGACTATGCTTGCAAATAAGTAATATATTTTACTGAGCCATGAGAAAATAGATTAAGGGGCAGTAAGAAGAGAAAGTTAATTTTTTAAAATATAGAATCAGTTCAAGAGTCAAACTTTTTGTATTGTTTCTTTACTTTCATGGGAGACTCTTGTTCTTTTCAGTTTATACATTATAAAAGAGAATGAAGATAATCTTTAGAACCATAAAAATAGATTTTATAACCAGATTGATCACTAAAGCATAAGCATTTCCAAATAGTTAATTGTTCACAATCCAAATGAAAAATGACACAAATACAAAGATCAGCAATATTCCTACAGTGAGCAGAAAAATACAGTAAATCGGTGGTTCTCAACCTTCCTAATGCGGCGACCCTTTAATACAGTTCCTCATGTTGTGGTGACTCCCAATTTCATTGTTACAAATTGAACATAATTAAAGCATAGTGATTAATCACAAAAACAATATGTAATTATATGTGTTTTCCGATGGTCTTAGGCGACCCCTGTGAAAGGGTCGTTCAACCCCCAAAGGGGTCGCGACCCACAGGTTGAGAAGCGCTGCAGTAAATCCTTACTTAACAACATAGATAGGTTCTTGGAACTGCAGCAAAATGATGTATAGCACAATAGCCTAAAAATAAAAAAGCAAAAGTGAGAGGCAACAAGCATTTTATTTGAGAATCTAAAGAATAGCTATTTTGTGCCCTAAGCGGTTTGGCTCAGTGAAAAGAGCAGCGTCGGCCTGCGGACTGAAGGGTCCCAGGTTCCATTCCGGCCAAGGGCATGTACCTTGGTTGCGGGCACATCTCTAGTGGGAGGTGTGCAGGAGGCAGCTGATCGATGTTTCTCTCTCATTGATGTTTCTAGCTCTCTGTCTCTCTCCCTTTCTCTCTGTAAAATATCAATAAAATATATTAAAAAAAGAAAGAATAGCTATTTTGTATGTATGTATGTCTGTATGTATATATATATTAGAGGCCTGGTGCACGGGATTCGTGCACTTGTGGGGGGCGTGAACTGCAGGGATCACCCATTGTGGGAGCACTGCCCATCTGGGTCAGCCAAGTGGCTGTGGACCCGCCCTCTAAGCAGCTGCTCCCTAGTCTGGCATCTTCCATGGAGCCAGAGCACTTGCCTCTCCAGGGAACCCGGTTGAGGCCGGGTCCAGGGATAATAGCACTGAGAGGCAGTGGAGTAGGCCTCACTCCCACAGTGGCCATGAACCTGCCTCCCAGCCTCTGTGGTCAGCTCTGCAAGCCCAGCCTGGTGCTGTGTGGCCTGCGGGTATCCAGAGGAGGTGGCAGGGAGCAAGGAGGAGGAGACTATGATAGATCACAGCCCAGGTTCCTGCCCATTGGCCTGGGGTTTGCAGCAGGAGCAGTCGCTCATCTAGGTCAGCCAAGCAGCGCTCCCACTGTGGTAGTGCACTGACCACCAGGGGGAAGCTCCTGTGTTGAGCATATGCCCCCTGGTGGTCAGTATGCATCATAGCGATTGGTGGACCAGTCATTCTGCCATTCCGTCACTGGGCTTTTAAAAAATAAATAAATAAATAAATAAATAAAAAATATATATATAAATATATATATATATATAGCCCTAACCGGTTTGGCTCAGTGGATAGAGCGTCGGCCTGCGGACTCAAGGGTCCCGGGTTGGATTCTGGTCAAGGGCATGTACCTTGGTTGCGGGCACATCCCCAGTGGGGATTGTGCAGGAGGCAGCTGATCGATGTTTCTCTCTCATCGATGTTTCTAACTCTCTCTTCCTCTCTGTAAAAAAAATCAATAAAATATATTTTAAAAATAAACATATATATTCCTAGCTGGTTTGGCACAGTGGATAGAGCATCGGCCTGTGGACTGAAGGGTCCCGGGTTGGATTCTGGTCAAGGGCATGTACCTTGGTTGCGGGCACATCCCCAGTGGGGATTGTGCAGGAGGCAGCTGATCGATGTTTCTCTCTCATCGATGTTTCTAACTCTCTCTTCCTCTCTGTAAAAAAAATCAATAAAATATATTTTAAAAATAAACATATATATTCCTAGCTGGTTTGGCACAGTGGATAGAGCATCGGCCTGTGGACTGAAGGGTCCCAGGTTCGATTCTGGTCAAGGGCACATACCTGGGTGTGGACTCGGTCCCCAGTAGGGGGCGTGAAGGAGGCAGCCAATCAATGATTCTCTGTCATCATTGATGTTTCTATCTCTCCCTTCCTCTCTGAAATCAATAAAAATATATTAAAAATAATTTTTAAAAATCTTAAATATATATATATACATATATATATAATGCTGTTGATTTCAGAGAGGAAGGGAGGGGGAGAGAGATATAGAAACATCAATGATGAGAGAGAATCATCGATCAGCTGCTTCCTGCACACTCCACACTGGGGAGTGAGCCCACAAACCTGGGCATATGTCCTGACCAGGAATTGAACTGTGACCTCCTGGTTCATAGGTTGATGCTCAACCACTGAGCCACAGCAGCTGGAAAAAACAGCTATTCTGGAAGCCCTGATTCAGGCAGAACCCCAATAGTGTCCCAATTAGGAGGTGAAGGCAAGGGGTATTTATGAGAAGGGGAAGAGGAACAATTATGTCAATAGGAGGAAGGGATTTTTATAGGTGAAGAATACAAAATGATATATTCTAAAGAATGTTTTTCATTTTCAATCCAATAGTCATAATGTCTGCTTTCCCAGCTTTACAAACAGTCGTTTGGAATGCAGTGCCACTGTAGGCTCAGTCCAAAGATTATTTTGCCCAGTTTTAACATTCCAAGGGTTTGAGAAATAAGACATGCAAGGTTGTTCCTCTGGACGGCAACTCTGACTCCATTTTAAATTGACTTCCTTTATATTATATTTTGTATTTCCCCTTTTGATTGAGATCTTCCCTTAAAGCATTGCTGAACAATCATTGGAAAGCAACACTGGTCAGTTATTAAAAGCCTTGTTGGTCCTCCAGTGGTGGGACGGCTCCTTCCTGTTATGTCTGTTCCACAAAGGAGCGATAGTGGTGTTTTAGGAGCATTAGGCAACACTTGAGCAATAGGAGCATCAGAATAGAGGAAGCCCTTAAAGGCAAACATCTTCTACAGCTTCTTGAGGTTTCTCATATGAAGTCTCATAAGCCTTAGTGATCATCTCAAAATGTTGAGCAACAATTATCAGAGTATTATCTTTATAACATTGATCTATGTAAAACAAACAAGGTTTTATACAGCAAAAATTCCTATAATAACAAACAAAAAGTTAAGTCCAGTTTGAAGAATAAATCTGAACCAGGAGGCAATACTTGAGGGCAGTCAGCTGAAGGTATTAGAAAACCATGACGTGTCAGTGGGCACTATATTTAATCATTTGGCCTGTGCTCAGATTTTATCTAGTCCCATCCCTATTTTACCAGAAGTGTTTTATCCAAGTATAAGAGGTATTAACAACAGAGCAAACCTCAACTTGTTTATTTAGGATGTGGCCAAGAGCAATCCTATTGTCTAACATAACTGGCACAAGGGAATTTAAAGATTTGTCCTGGTTGGCTATTGCTTTGGCGGTAACTCCAGAAAATCTTCTCTAAGGTTTTTGATAAGTTTTTAATCAGGTACTAATTCATTGCAATACCTGCTTAAAGAAAAAGTGTTTTTCTAAATCTGGCACCTATACTGGGGTTGGCATCACTACGCATTGAAGATTCTTAACTACGTGTGTGACCAGTTGCACCTTTTGACCTGTGAAGTAGGTTTGAAGATGATGCCCAAAGTCACGTTATCTTTCCAGGAAGAAATTAAGGAAAAAAAAGAAAACAATAATTATTATAGTGAGAGCTTGGCCTCTCACATTGTGAGATAGGAAGGAGCTAAAGTAAGCATGGGAAAGCTACCTTTCTGTAAGGAAAGGTAAATGTTTCAAGTCTGCTTACAAAGGTATACTTTCCCAAACTGCTGTAGGTCATAGGTAGCTTGCGGGGGTGGGGGGAATCTGGGAAACAGATTTTTTAAAGTAATATTTCAAAGATGTCATTAAATTATAACCATTGTCACCACTTCATTCAGTCCCATGTTATTAATTTTTATTGATCTTGATCTTTTTGTTAGCAGTTTTATGAATCCAGTTTTTTGTTTTAGAATTCTGCAAATCTTCGCCCAGTTTAATGGTATGATCTGAAAGTTTATTAGAACCCTGTATTTTAGAGTAAGTGTCAGAGTCCTTTCCATGAATTTCTCTGAAGATGAAACCACCTTTGCAGAAACACTTTTGCAAAAGCATCAGGGTAAAATAACAACTGCCTGCAAATGACAGAAGACTTAAAAGATCTGGTGAGAGTTCACAAATACACACACAAAAAGAATGCACTGGGGTGCGGGGGGGGGGGCTGTCAATTGGAGAAAAAGGAGAGATATGTAAAGTTTTAGACAATGAAAACAATTATTAAAAAAACAATGCAAGTGACTTGGTTATCCATTCTAATCTTAGTTTGACCATACATAAAATTTTTTAAAAGTTTAATCATTACACTAGTATATTTCAAATTTCCTATCACTTAAAGCTTTAAGCATTAATGTTCTAATTTTAAAATAGCCATCTCCTTAAGAATTTGATTTCTAGGTTCAGGAGTAGAACTAGAAGTTACTTGTTTTTCCTCCAAACCAGCTGGTCCCTAGAGAGAGCATGGACTCACAAGGTGGGGTTGTAAATGTACAAAAAGTTTCATGCTGCCTCCTGTCTTCCCTGACCTTGGTGGGGAGGATGGGGAGGATGCTGGTGGTGTTCCATAGCCCATAAAACAACACCTTTTCTAGGACACCAGATTTTCTCACTGATTCTTGGAAAAGTTAACACTTCTGTCACTGGATCTTAGTGGTGCCAGAGAAGTAGCCATCACGGAGACAGCCACTGGACCCCTGTTTAACAGAGGAAGGGGGTGCAGTCCTAACTCTTACAGAGAAGAGCTGGGTATTGTGCTGCTTAGTTGCCCAGGCACAAGTGGCCACCTATTCTTTATGAATGCGTAACTGAAAGCCAATTGACCTGCTTATATTTCAAATAAAGCTTTGAAAGTAAATTAGAAATAATGTAGCATAATTATTGAGCAGTCTACTGGCTAAAGAAAAAAGAAGGCTTATTATGGGTGGCATTTGCCTGGACAGCACAGGGCCAAAGAAGGAGATTTAAAAAAAAAAATAGCACAGTAACGCTGCAAAATTGGTTTAGCAAACATTTTAAATATAGTTATAATACTAAAATATTATTGAGCCCTAGCTGGTTTGGCTCAGTGGATAGAGTGTGAGCCTGCGGACTGAAGAGTCACGGGTTCGATTCCGGTCAAGGGCACATGCCTGGGTTGCGGGCTCGATTCCTCATAGGGGGTGTGCAGGAGGCAGCCGATTGATGGATTGATGATTCTCTCTCATCATTGATGTTTCTCTCTCTCTCTCCCGCTCCCTTCCTCTCTGAAATCAATGAAGATATATTTTTAAAAATATTATTAAAATAACTTTATGTCCTCCTACTCCAAAATTATACTTCTCATATTGTACATTATCCCAAGGTTCTCCAAGTGTGGTCTAATTGTAATCTCTGAACCAGCAAAAACAGCAATAGTATCAGCATCATTTGGGAACTCATTAGAAATGCAAATTATCCTACCCCACCCCACATCTTCAGATTCAGAAACTCTGCTTGTGGGGCCCATCCTTCTGTTTTTGTGCGGGTTCTTAAAAGGTTTTTATTTTTTTTTATTATTTTTTTAAATATATTTTATTGATTTTTTACAGAGAGGAAGGGAGAGAGATAGAGAGCTAGAAACATCGATGAGAGAGAAACATCGATCAGCTGCCTCCTGCACATCTCCTACTGGGGATGTGCCCGCAACCCAGGTACATACATGCCCCTGACCGGAATCGAACCCGGGACCTTTCAGTCCGCAGGCCGACGCTCTATCCACTGAGCCAAACCGGTTTCGGCCTTAAAAGGTTTTTAGAGAGAGAGAAAGGAAGAGGGAGAGAGAAACGATGTGAGAGTGAAACTTTGATTGGCTGCCGCCTGCACGCTGCCTACCAGGGACTAAGCCTACAACTTGTGCATGTGCCTAGACTGGGAATGAAACCGGCAACCTTTCAGTGCATGGGATGACTGACCCAACCAACCGAGCCACCCCAGCCAGGGCTCCTTCTGTGTTTTAACAAATCCTCCTGATGACTCTGATGCTCCATCAAGTGTGGGAATCACTACATAATACAATTCTTCAAAATCAGTGCTACTGTGGACGAAGAGGCACCATTCAAGTTCAAATACTTTCACACTAGGAAAAAAGGACTTAACTTTCACTTAAAAATATACATTTGGTCAGTACAAAAGATATCCCCACGACAGAAATTTTAGTATAAAAATGTAGAAAGAAGGGATGGACGGGGAAAAAACCCCTCCAACTCTTCTGCTGCTTTCAGTTTGTCTAATTACAACCAGCTCAACTGAAAAGCCAAATTCCAATTCCTATTTTCAAACCACTGGATGTGTCTGCATAATCAATAACTCATCTGCAAGTAAAGGAATTATATTAGAAAAGTGGTTCCCCTCTCTTGAGCCAGAAATCAGAATCTCTAGGGATGAGGCCCAAGAATTTACATCTTTAACAGCAAGCACCCTGGTGAATCACATGTTCACTTAGCTTTTGGAGCCATTAGGTTACAAAACCTAAATATCCTCGTTACCAATGAAGCACATTTATTTAAAAAAAACAACTGCAATCCAGTTCTAATCTCTTATGGCTCGCTGGAGGTGTAATAATTCTACTTTTCGGTTGAAGAACCTGCAGAAAGGAATTGGGCAGAGCCCTGTAAGCTGGAACAGGGATTTCAATGGAACTGCTGTATAGTTGTTCTATAGCAGTGATGGCGAACCTTTTGAGCTCGGCGTGTCAGCATTTTGAAAAACCCTAACTTAACTCTGGTGCCATGTCACATACAGAAATTTTTTGATATTTGCAACCATAGTAAAACAAAGACTTATATTTTTTATATTTATTTTATATATTTAAATGCCATTTAACAAAGAAAAATCACCCAAAAAATCGAGTTCGGGTGTCACCTCTGACACACGTGTCATAGGTTCGCCATCACTGTTCTATAGTATCAGACAAACATCCTAAATTAAAACAGTGATAAACAAAAGGACTTTCTAAAATATTGTAGTTATTTAATGTAGAGTTTAGAATTAAGCAAAAAATAAAATCTTCAAAAACAAAACCTCCAAGGTTTCACTTAGTGGTAGACTCTTTGGTGCCCTGTCATAGGCCCTTTCCCTCCCCTAAACGTTCCCTGAGGAAAAGAAGGGTGCAATGCCCAGCTGGGCGCTGGAGCCCTCCGCAAATTCTCCAGCATAACAGGGAGGCCGTTATAGCACAATAATAAGCGCGCAGACTCTGACATCGGACAAACATCCCTTTTATTCCAACTCAGTCATAAGGTCAACGTGCTTACTGGGTGTCTGTAAGCCAGGTTCGTTACCTGCAAACCCAAATCCAACCAGGACTAACGGAAATGTTCGGAAAGCGCTGATCAAATCGCGGGGCTCCGCGGGCACCTTGGCAGTCAGTCAGAGCAGGTTAGCTCGGGAGTAAGCATGGGATGGTTGGAGGTGGCACGCCTTCTCCTTTTTTCCCCTCTGGAAAGCAAACCAACGCTCTCCCCGCTGGGTCAGCGGGCCCACAGAACGGTGCGCCTGCGAGCAGCCGGGGCTGGGTCCCTTTAAGAGCCCGCCTCCCCCGCCCTTCTCGCGTCCAGGCCCAGCGAAGGCGGAACCGGAAGTCGTGAGGGACGCGCCGGTCCCCAGCATGGCGGCCGCCTGGCCCTCCGGGCCGGCAGTTCTGGAGACCGCGGCCGTCCAGCTCCTGGGTGTCCTGTGGTTCGTGTCAGTCACCACGGGACCCTGGGGAGCGGCCGCCGCCGGGGGCGAGGAGACGCTGAAGTGCGAGGACCTCAGAGTGGGACAATATCCTCTGTGAGGGGCTCCCCGGCGGGAGGGGGAGGGCGGGTGGCGTGGGGGTCGTGGCCGTGGCCGCGGGCTAGGGCTGTGCCTCCGGGAGCCGGACCTGTGGCCTCCCAGCACCGGGGACGCTGGGAGGTGAGGGGAGATGGGACTGGGAAAAACAGGCCGCCCTGGGTAAATCTCCTAGGGATTTTACGATTGTTGGCGCTTTTTCTTGGGACCCACCTGTTTGTTTATGTTTTTTACTTTGACTGGTGGGTTGGTGTGCTCAACAAACACCTAGATCCTGAAGCACGCGCGGTGCTGCTGTCGGCACTAGTGACCCAGCGATGGGCAGGGCCTCCCCTGGAAGTTTGCCTCTCGGGGTGAGACCGGTGGTCGTGAGTACCGATGAGGCCGGGTGTGCTGCCCGGGAGTCATGAACTTTCCAGGATCGTTACGTTTTATCCTTCGCAAGCTCCCGTGGCGATGCCGCACTGCCAGGGGGCAAATGCCTGCTGCACTCGGTAGCCGGGGGCAAAGGATTTGAACTCAGTGTGCTCACGATGGGCCGTGTAGGTCACAGCGGACCAATGGATGGAAAGGTCTGTTGTGATAACTTAGGACGGTGCCTGGCGTGTAGCCGGAGCTGTAGGTGTGAGCTGCTTGTTTACCGAAGAGAAAACGGAGGCCGAGGGGGTGGAGTGGGTCTGCTCAGTGTAACAGTTCTGGTAAACCGAGGCACAGGATGACTTGGGAGCTGCATGCAAATTAAAATAGCGACCCCTGCACAGAATTAGATACTTTGGTGCAAAGTGCATAACAGAAGAGTTAATAGCAGAAGGCAGAGATAAAGGAAAGATTTTAGGAGGGAAAATCTTAAGAGAGTTCTGTCCTATATTATTTTTCTGTACCTTGAGGAGAGGCCGTGGTTATTCGTTTTTTTTGCAGAGCAGCTCGTATTTGTTGAATACCATTTCGTTGAAGTTTGAGAATCAGTAACGTAGCAGGTTGAGTTATTTTTCTTGGCAAAAAGGTCAAGGCGGTTCTCGCAAAGAAAATAATTGGGCAATAGGAAGAGTTGGGCTTTCTGAACCCCAGAGAGAAGTGGCTGAGCATGTAGGACGATAAGGTGGTGACAACGGGAAAATATCTGTTACTCCTGGCATAAAAATGAGGTCTTCAAATGCTGACTCAAAACCGTACACAGACATCTTGTGAATTCCTTACTTGTCTCGTGATAGCGTCAATAATAAAGTAGGAAGCAGAAAAGCACCCAAGTGTCTTAAGTATCTGTAAGGATATAATTATTATATCTGTTTCCAAAGGCTTAAAATCCTGTTGGGGAGACCATGTAGACCCACCGGAAGCACCATCTGCCCTGCAGTCCGATGCACGTGCCCTGGGCTTGGAGTCAGGGAACCTGATTTTGCAACCCGTCATTGATAGGACTGTGGAGAAGTCGCTCAGACTGTGAGCCTCAGTTTGTCCTTCTGTAATGTGGGAAGAATAGTATCTACCTCACAGGGTTTTCAAGTTACATGAAATTATGTAGATGGCAATACTTGAGGGCCCCGTAAATTAGTTCAGTCAAATCTCTGGAAACTGATTTATTTATTTTTTTAACCTTAAAGCTCTCTTACAATAATTTGGTAAAGATTTTTATTTTCATTTTGTGTGTGTATGTGCTCTGTGCTTAAACCCTAACTGATGTTCTTTAAGGATGGTATTCTTTGCTAGAGCTTTTAGTATACATTAAGTTAATATACTTTTCCTGTAATAAATTAATGTTCAGGTATTATTTAGTGATACTGAGGATATGTTTGTGCTTGTCTTTTTTGACCTGGATAAATTAGCAGCCTCCCTTTACATGTGAATATAAACATAAGTACATATGAGATATTAAACAGGTGGTAATGTTTTGTGTTGGAATGGAGTTCACATTTCCTTAACTTTTCTTAAATATATTTGTAAAGATCCAAAAATAAATGATGCTACACAAGAACCAGTTAACTGTACAAACTACACAGCTCATGGTAAGACTTCCAGAAACGTGTCTTTAAAAATAAATTTTAAAACACTATTTCATAGATTAATGAATGATCACCAAAAGTAATTAGTGCGTGTGTTTTTTTTCTTGAGCTATAACATTATTCAGTTTCCGCAACAACTTAAAATTGGAGAACTGGCTAGAGGACTTAAAAAAATAATTTTATTCTCTTTAATTATAAAACTGGGATGTTTTATGGTTTCATTCATTTTTTGAAACCTTTGGAATCAATTTATATAGCTGTCTTGATGCCTTTTATTCACCAAGCTATGTTATGCAAAGGTACTGCTTCAGTTAGATTTTTAATTACTTGTAAAGAACTTGAAATGAGATTGTTGGTACAGTAAGGTACAGTGAGCAGCTGTATCACCCACATTATGCACTTGTAAAATATACATTGATAGTCCAGCTGGTGTGGTTCACTGGTTGAGCTTCTACCTATGAACCAGAAGGTCATGGTTAGATTCCCAGTCAGGGCACATGTCCGGGTTTCCAGCTGAATCCCCTCCCTGTTTAGGGGCATGCAGAAGGCGGCTGATCAATGGTGATTTCTCATTATTAATGTTTCTATTTCTCCCTCCCCCTCTGAAATAAATAAAAAAGATATTTAAAAATATATATATATACTTGGGTACATCCTAAGTATGAGGACAGTATGGTAAGAATTTCAAATATGCATCACTCTTTTTTCTTTTTTTGTATCAGTATTTTCTTAGAGATGTTTTGAAAATGGATAACAAACCCTCATCTAATGATTTTGGGGACCATCTATTCTAAAATATGTGTAATACCACAAGCAGGGCATGTGCCCTGACTAGGAATTGAACCCACAACCAATGTCTCAGTGCATGGGTCAGCGCTCCAACTAACTAAGCTACACCAGACAGGGCTGGCTGTCGGTCTGTCTATGTTTGTCTGTCTGTCTGTCTGTCTATCATGTAGCTTTTCTTATCTAAATTAAAATCTCATGTCAGATGTTCTGTTGGGAGGTGGTTTGCTACATGTTATATTCTCTTGTGTGCTTTGTTAGTCTTAAAAAAAAACACATAATCACACCTTTCCTACAAAAAAAATGGTTTTTTGCCTTTTTCTGCCTTTAGTTCCATGTTTTCCAGCACCCAACATAACTTGTAAAGATTTCAGTGGCAATGAAACACATTTTACTGGACATGAAGTTGGTTTTCTCAAGCCCATATCTTGCCGAAATGTGTAAGTACCTTACTGAAGTTAAATTTTCAGCTCACTTGCTTATGTTGTATCTTGATTGCATGCAGTGAAGAGATAAAGAGGTAATTTATGGGGAAAGTTCTTCACTAATTTAACTTTTTGCTTGTATCAGAAAACTTCTTTAAGTGTGCATATTATATTGTTTTATAAATGCAATTTACCAACCAAGTAAAGCTCTATTGTTCACTACTTGGGATAATGGAAGACTGAACGGCCTTATGCCATGTCAGTTCAGTCATTTAGGCTACCCAAATTAGTTAGGAAAAAATTATGTTCTCAAAATTTGGGGGATTTCTAGAGTTCAAAATAAAGGATTGTGTACTTGTGCTATTAAAAGAATGCTAACTATTAAGTCATTTGCATATTAAGGGAATTTTGAAACTTGTTTTCATTTTTTGTAATAGGCATGGATGATGAATGGTAATGTAAAACAATTCAAATGTTAGTTGGGATATTAAGATAAATGGCTTTATTTTATTAGGAATATTCTTTGTTTAAAGGTCTTTTAAGTTTGCTTTTAATTTTGCTTCAGTAAAGCTAACATTTTGTTCCTCTATTTTTGCTTTGTGCTAAAAGCTTAGTTTTATTCACTTTTATTAATTGCTGGCACTATATTTTTACCTTTTAACTGTACATTGTTGCAGCTATTTGATGATATCTATTTGAATTTATAAACAAAATAACCACTGTTTGGCTTTACAAGTTCTATTAGAATTCTTAGAAATTACTATTAGAGCCTTTTTTTTTCTTTTGACCCTACTTCACTGAATTAATGAGGGGCTTTAGATTCTATCTTGCTAAGCCAATCATTTAGTATTCTTGGCTTCTAAGAGTTCTCATTAGTAAAGTAAAAATTGTTAAAAAGGAATTATTTCCAAAGTATTTAGATATGGTTTAGGCAATTTTGAAATTTATAGATTGATATTTCTACCTTAAACTTTCCAAATGACAATTTATTAAGTGCTGGTCTAAGATATTAGGCTACTAGAGGCCCGATGCATGAAATTTGTGCAAGAGTAGGCCTTCCTTTCCCCAGTGCCAGCCACCGGCAGGCACCCGGGACCCAGGTTTCCCTGTGGCTGCCAGCAGACACCCAGGGACTCGTGCTTTCCTTGCAGCCCTGGTTTCATCTGATGTTAGGTCGTCCGGTCTAATTAGCATGTTACACTTTTATTATTATAGATAATACAGTAACTAAGAATATCATCTGTTGAGAACAGCTAGCCACTCAGGTTGGACTTTACAGTAGTTTTCCATGATCTCTCAGAGCAAAAGGCAGAGTCTTTATAATGGTATTCAAGGTCCTGCATGAGCTGTCCTGTTTGCCCCCTATTACCTCTCTGACGTTGTCTTCTATTCTTCCCTTCTCCCCCTTTACTCCTGCCACAGTGTCCTCCTTAATAGACCTCAAACATGTAAGGTGTGCTGCCTTTGTAAATAGCAGTGTGTTGTCTGGGACACTCTTCCTTCAGAGGCATGACATGGCTGACTCACCTCCCTAAGGTCTTTGCTCAAATATCACCTTCTCAGTAAGCCCTCTAATCACCTTATTTAAATGGCTCCTGTTTGTATCCCTAGCGTTCTGGATTCCTACACACCCTGTTCCATTTTTTTTTTTTTCATAACATGTATGGCTTTCTTAATATATGATTTACTGTAAATATTTTTATTGTTTGCTGCCACTAGATTGTTAGCTCTTTAGGGGTAGGGATCTTTGTCTCTTTTATTCATTAAAATATTCCAATAGCCTAGAATAGTTCTTGGCATGCAGTAGCTACCCAAAAAGCATTAATTGAATGAATGAATGAACTAATTAACAAGTAAATAATAACTAGCAGTTTTGTTTTCTAAAATGTTACATGTTGAAGGTGACACTCAGGTTCTAATTTTGTGCAGAAATGGCTATTCATATAAAGTGGCTGTTGCACTGTCTCTTTTTCTTGGATGGTTGGGAGCAGATCGATTTTACCTTGGATACCCTGCCTTGGGTGAGTATATTTCATTAAAAAAATCCTTGTGAAACTTGTGTGGTAGGTAAATGTACCTATTCTTATAGATCGAATTTCTGCATATTCTACCTGAAGTAGAATAGTTAATATTCTTCTGTGAATATAGGGCTCTATACTTGAGCTTGGTTAAGAAATACTGACTTTTCATCTATCTTTATCTTTGTGAGAACACATACTCAAGATAGTGTAGTCACTTACTTAGGACAGTGACTGAGCTGTCATTGCTAGTGCTGGGCACACAGTGAGTGCTCGATAAATATTTTATGAATAAATTAGCATTTCTCCAAATAATATTTTCTTCTATCTGAACCTCTCTCAGTGTTGGCTTGGGAATAGAACTATGGAAGCTAGCATAAGCTGGTATAGACCCTGACTTTTATTATCCTTTGCATACCTCCCCACACCTTCCTCTTAGTTGTAATCTTCACATTTACCATAGCTAGTAAAGTTTATGAAAACTATTTACATTTGATGATAGGTTTTATTTAAGCAGTACTTTCACATGTCAGCCCTTATTTAAGCCTTGCAACTCTCTTGAGTTTATCATCGTCTTTAAATCTTCTTTAACAGGTAGGGAAATTGTCACCAGAGCGGTTAAGGGATTTACTGACTCTAGAGGCCTTGCTTTATTCTGTGACATATTTGTTGTTATCATTCTTGTTTTATGGATAGGGAAATTGTCACGAGATTAAGAGATTTGCCCAAGGACACTCAGTGACCTGAATTTGAACCCCAATTTTCCGGCTCAAGAGATCATGCTTTATTTACTGTAGTACTCTGCTTCTACATTAACTCTTCACTGAGCAAATTTAAAGTTTCTGAATGCTCTTCTTTCCAGCTAGCAAAGTGAATCTTATTCTTTTCATGTTGCTATGCACCAGAGATCAAAGAAGAATCTTCACTGTGAGGTTGGTGGGAAGTATGTTTCTGACAGCCTTACCTGGAGCTCAGTGTTATAAGGTCCTAAATAGAAGTCAAAGTTTAAAATACTGTATACATGAATTTATTCAGTTAACAAACATTTATTCAGCATTTACTACCTTAAGGAAGTAGTAACTAAGTGCTCTGGAAATAATGATGATCACAGTTCATATTGGCTATAAAGAAAATGAATATGTTTGTAGGTCAATTTATGATGTAGCACTTTTATAGAACTATAGCAGAGTGCTATGAGAGCACAGAAAGTGACTGTGAGGAAGGCCTTCTTAGATGGGGTGACATTTGAACTATGTTTTGAAGGATAAACTGATTAGAGAGAGTAAGGGCAATACTGGGAATAGCATGTCAAAGGCAACAGGGTATGAAGGAGCATGTGTGCATGTTGAAAGAAGGGTGGCTACGTTAGCCTGTGGTGTAGAAGGAACTATGACAGGAGGTGAAAAGTGACTGCACAGGTATTCTTTGGTCAGATTATAAAACTTTGAGCCTTCGTAGGGAGTTTGGACTTTACCCTTTAATGTCAGAAGCCCTAAAAGTTTGTAAACAGAGGAGGTGTGAGAATTGCTAAGCTTCCTATATTTCAGGAAGGGTAATGGCTTAAACAGAGAAAGACTGGTAGCAGAGTAAGCTGAAGAGAGATTGATGCAGTAGTCCTGGTCTGGTTATGGTGTAACTGCACGTTCATGCCATTTGTAACAGCAACCATACCTTTCTATAACAGCGGAAAGCCATATAATATGCATGGAAGGCCTCCAAGTTACCAGAACAAAAATCATTTAGTCTGTATTATTCTTTTTAGATTATGGATGGATGGGATGGGTGGATGGGTGCATGGTTAGACAGAGAATTTTTTTTTTAATTAAATCTTTATTGCTCAGATTATTACATTTGTTCCTCTTTTTCCCCCCCCATAACTCCCCTCCTCCCAGTTCCCGCCCCACCCTCCGCCCTCACTCCCCACCCACTGTCCTCATCCATAGGTGCATGATTTTTGTCCAGTCTCTTCCCGCATCTCCCACACCCCTTTCCCCCCCAAGAATAGTCAGTCCATTCCCTTTCTATATCCCTGATTCTATTATAATCACCAGTTCATTCTGTTCATCAGATTATTTATTCACTTGATTCTTAGATTCACTTGTTGATAGATGCTTATTTGTTGTTCATAATTAGTATCTTTACCTTTTTCTTCCTCTTCCTCTTCTTAAAGGATACCTTTCAGCATTTCATATAATCCTGGTTTGGTGGTGATGAACTCCTTTAGCTTTTCCTTATCTGTGAAGCTCTTTATCTGACCTTCAATTCTGAATGATAGCTTTGCTGGATAAAGTAATCTTGGTTGTAGGTTCTTGGTATTCATCACTTTGAATATTTCTTGCCACTCCCTTCTGGCTTGCAAAGTTTCTGTTGAGAAATCAGCTGACAGTCGTATGGGTATTCCCTTGTAGGTAACTGAGTTTCTTTCTCTTGCTGTTTTTAAGATTCTCTCTTTGTCTTTTGCTCTTGGCATTTTAATGATGATGTGTCTTGGTGTGGTCCTCTTTGGATTCCTTTTGTTTGGGGTTCTCCACGCTTCTTGGACCTGTAAGTCCATTTCTTTCACCAGGTGGGGGAAGTTTTCTGTCATTATTTCTTCAAATAGGTTTTCAATATCTTGCTCTCTCTCATCTTCTGGCACCCCTATAATTCTGATGTTGGTACGCTTGAAGCTGTCCCAGAGGCTCCTTACACTATCCTCGCATTTTTGGATTCTTTTTTCACTTTGCTTTTCCAGTTGGGTGTTTTTTGCTTCCTCGCATTTCAAATCATTGACTTGATTCTTGCGCTCCTCTGGTCTGCTGTCGGGAGTCTGTATAATATTCGTTACTTCAGTCCGTGTATGCTTAATTTCTAGTTGGTTCCCCAATATAACATCGAGGGTCTCATTAGTTTTCTTGTAGATCTCATTAAGTTTATCGGCGGCTTCTAAACAGTTCTTGAGAGACCTTAAAAGTGTGGTTCTGAACTCTATATCTTCCATTGACAATTTTGTCCTGTTTCTTTGTCTCCGCATTTTGTTATGCTTCCTTGGTGCACCCCCTAGTGGTCTTTGTGCGCAGTCTTATAGTTAAACCTGATTGTTGTAGCTAATACCAGGGAGGGTTTGACCTCCAGGCCAAGTGGCTATGAGAATCAGCTGTGTCAGCAGTGAGAGAACTTCTGTCCTCTGGGAGGTGCTAATCTAGCCTTTGCCTGAGGCTATCCAGCAAATGCCTCTGTGCAGGGCTTGGGCAGGGCGGGTCGAATAGGATCAACAGGGTGGGCCGGAGAGAGCAGTTATGGCAGAGAGAGCAGTTATGGCGGCTCTCAGTCCTGTCCCCAGGGGCTCTGCCTCTCTGAGTCCCAGCACCCGCTGCAAAGCTCGGAGAGAAAGCTGCACTCGCTCTGACCGAAGCCAGACAGTCCCGCTTCTCCCGTTTGAGTCTGGGTCCCTAAAGACTCGCCTGTATCTGGAGCTCAGAGTCTGCGACTCCCTCCCGATTGAAAACGCCAACCGTGCCCTCCGCCGCCAGCCCGCTCCGCACACTCCGCACCTCAGAATTTGACTTCAGCACTGTGCCTCCTCTGAGTGTCCGTATGCGTTTCTCTTTCCTCCTAGTTGTAGGACTTCCACTCAGCCAGCGTTCCTGTGGTTCTGGGTGATGTCCGGTCCGTCTTTTAGTTTCACTTTTGAAGTAGTTGTTCAAAGCAGCAAACTCCGGCGTTAACCTATGCCGCCATCCTGGTTGTCTCCTAGACAGAGAATTTAGGTTCATAATGAGAAAGTAAAATGTCATGGTGATATCAGATGGTTAAAATACAGCCAAAGCCTTCTGCCTTAGTCCTTGCATTTTCTGTTATGTTCTCTTTAAGAGGCTAGGATTATATATATATATATATATATATATATATATATATATATATATATACACACACACACACACACACACACACACACACATACATACTAGAGGCCTGATGCATGAAAATTCATGCAAGAGTAGGCCTTCCTTCCCCCAGCTGCCAGCACCCGCTTCCCTCCAGCATCCGGGACCCGGGCTGGCTTCCCTCGGGCAGCCCGCAGGGACCTGGGACCTGGGCTGACTTCCCTCTGGCCCAGCTTCATCAGGAAGAACATCTGGAATGACGTCTGGAAGACGTCCGGTCTAATTAGCATATTACCCTTTTATTATAGATTTTTTTGAAACATTTCTAACTTTTTTTTTTTTAAGTAAAAGTTTTATTTTATTTTTTATTTTTTTATATTTTATTGATTTTTTTTTTTTACAGAGAGGAAGAGAGAGGGATAGAGAGTTAGAAACATCGATGGGAGAGAAACCAAGGTACATGCCCTTGACCGGAATCGAACCTGGGACCCTTGAGTCTGCAGGCTGACGCTCTATCCACTGAGCCAAACCGGTTAGGGCCATTTCTAACTTTTAAAAAGTTTTTAAAAGATTAAGAGAAAGGAGAAAACACTGTTCTTTAGAACAGTTTATTCTGTGATGATTTTGAATTGTGAATATATTTTAAATATTTGGCATAATGAGTGGCATTTTAGCTTCTTGTAATGCTTGGCCCCTGAGCTGTAATGTCCTATAGTATAAGTTAATGTTTTTGCTTACTGCAGCACATAATAATATGTTGATATGTGCATTGTGAAATTTTTTTCCCTGTACAATCAAACTATAGGTATAAAGCTCTGTATAAAACTATAGTAGCTTTGGTTAGTGAATGTTAGTTCACTAACTTTGGCAGGAGTTGCCTTTCTCTGGCTACTGCTACTGCAATCTATTAGCTTCAGTCAAAGAGAACCTTTTAGTTTGAGTCTGAGATTCTATAAACCTTCAAATATAATTAACATTTAACTTTATGGCTCAGTGTAAAGGTATTTTTAAAAAAATCTGTAAATAACTCACTTTATTACCACAAGAACCTTTGGATGTTCATTAATTCAATAATTTATTTTGACTGTTGATTTAGATACAGTTTCTCAAGATTAGGTCTGTGTTACAGCTCCTGAAGTTTTGTTGTCTTATCTTCCATTATCTTTATTCCATTTGGTTTGTGATTTTAAAAATCCCTTTACCATTTTTAAGTAGGATTTTGGTGTGAGAATTGCTAAGTAGCATGTCAAATTCATTATCTTAAACTGAAAATCCTCTTATCTCTTTAAGCATTCAAGTATTTTTATCTGTATCTTACTTGCATTTAAGCTATCTTAATGTTAAAGATTAGTTTTATCAATTAATCTAAAATACTATATCAAATTACAATGTTTTTAAATTTTAAATTTTTTAGTTAAATTTTAATTTTTACCATGAATCCAAAGTTAAGGAATTTTGGTATTTTCAATTTAAATGATTACTTCCATTTAAAAAAAATTCTTAACTGGATAAAACAATGTTGACTGGTATATAATCCTATTTAATCTTATACAGTCTTTATGGTTACAAAAAGCAGTGGTTGTATTTATAGATAGCTTTTTAAAATACTTCTTTTATTTATGGTCATTGGAGTTTTATAAGAACAGAATAAATAATATAAATCATATACATATGAAACTTGTTTTTTAAAAGTAATTTAGTGATGAGTATGATAATTTACTGTATAAATTTTACTTCAGGATTAAACAAGAGACATTTGTTGGGGGTAAAATTGCATAAAATTTTATAAAAATATAAAAATTCCTTTAAGAAAAATAGTCTTTCTGTATATTTTAAATTTCTTATTAGTCCACAGTTATGACTTTATGTTTTAAAGAATAAAAGTCAGATGGGTAAATTTGAAAAACTTTTTTTTTTTAATATATATTTTTTAATGATTTCAGAGAGGAAGGGAGAGGGAAAGAGAACGAGAAACATCAATGATGAGAGAGAATCATTGATCGGCAGTCTCCTACATGCCCCACACTGGGGATCACGCCTGCAACCCGGGCATATACCCCGACCAGGAATTCAACTGTGACCTCCTGGTTCATTGGTCAATGCTCAACCACTGAGCCACTCTGTCCAGGCGAAAATCTTGCTTTTTTATTTTTTAAACAATATATAGCTTGCTTTTTCTTTTAATTTTTTAAAAAAATTTCAGTTGCAGTTTACATTTAATATTATTTCAGTTTCAGGTGTATAGCATAGTAGTTAGACACTTATATACTTTACAAAGTGTACCCCCTCCCTAATATGATATTTCTAGTACCTACCTGGCACCATACATAATTATTACAACATTATTGACTATATTTCCTATGCTGTAATTTATATTAAACCCAGCTTTATTTCTTTTAATTGATTTTTCCTTGATATACCAGTGCTACTTTAGCTAGAAGCTATTTTTCACCACAAAGCCTTATATTTTAAAATAATATTCTGTCTTTGTGTTTTTAATTGTGGTATATCTGTGACTTTTTCTATGCAAGAGCTAGCATATTTTGTTTTGCCTCTCTGTAGCATTAAAGGATTATAGATTCTCAAAGATGATAGCTCTTTTGATGCAGTTAATAGAAGAGATGCTCTTTTCATAGTGGTATTCATTTTAAAATGTAAATATTTTCTTATTATGAGAATAACAAAGTGTTGTATGTTTTAAAGCCCATATCTTGAACATCTTTGGTTATATTATTCCTCTTTTTTTCTCTAAGTTTGAAGTTACCAGCTTGGACTGACATATAATATCCACATAGGACAAATAAAGGGATTTGTAGGTTAAACTTTTCTAAGGTTTGAAAGCTTTCTTTCATAGGTACCAGACACAAAAAGAGTAATGATAACCAAATCATTATGGAACACTTGCAGTTTGGCAACAGCAACTTCATTATGAAGTAATCTGTCTTCTCTAAAACAGTTATGTGGACAGAGGAATATTTGCAGGACTCAACCTGCAATAAAACAAAAAATACCAAAATTTTTTTTAAATGCCCCAAATTAATCTCTGTTCTTTTAATTTTATATCCAGATAAATCCTTTCATTGAACTTGTGTTTTTAAAATGTAAAGTTTAAGTTACTAAGTATAAATGAAGTACACTCAAAACATGAGCTTTATTAATTCATTTGGTAGCATAATCTTTTTGAAAGAATATATCTACAATAGTAATGGTTCAGTATAAAAATGGATTCTTCTTGATTAGAAACACTTTTATTTGGAATTTTAAAACAATTTTTTAAAATCTAAAGCTGATACTTCTTTCCACAATAAGAAGTTAATAGGGTTTGTACAAAGATGACTTTATTTGGGTGGGGGTGGGGGTGGGGGGAACAGGGAGAAGAAGTCAATCTACTCTTAGTAGTTCACAAATATCCCATCTTTTAAAAAATTGGTATTGATGCTCAAAATAATGAAATCTATACGAGTAATGGTTTATGTTGGTTTTAATAAATGCTGTTTAGAATCTATGCTATATTTTTGTCCAAGTTGATCAGTGTTTATTTACAAGTGAGATAACTTATTTGATACAGTTTGTTCCTTCTGTAGTCATATTGACTAGGCATGGGCATGACACAGCCCTGATTTCAAGTTGCTCACAGAAGCATAAGGGAAGACAGACAAATAATAAATTCATAATAAATCATACTATGGGATATGTGCTATGCTGCAACTTAAAGGTGCTGAGGAATATCTAGGAATGGCATTAAATTCATCCTGGGGGCATTAGAGAAGACTTTCTAGAAGGTTTAGAATACTATTAGGGGTCAGCTAGATTGGGAATAGTGGTGGGGAAAAGGAAGGAGCAAGGCAGAGAACAGTGTAGCACACATAAATGCAGAGTTAGGTGAAGGAGATACAAGAGCAGGGCACATTAAGAAAACTTTAGTTGGTTGGGCTGTAACACAGGCAGAAGGAGTTTGCAAGAGATGAGACTAGGTTGACTAGGTTAGATGATGCTAATATAAAGAATGTGGATTTATGTTGTCTAAATTTCTTGATTATAATAATAAGTGTAGTAGTAGTAGAAATTGCGGTAGCACAAGTAGCAGCTGGGCTAACATTTATCAAATGTTTTCCATGTGCTATGTACTAGCCTAAGTTTTTTACTTTGTCTCTCTCTTTTTTTAATCCTTAATGTCCTTCCTATCTTATTTTCATGAAGTATTTTTATATTTGAAAGCTCAAACAAATTTAAGATAGTATTATTAGCAACCTCATTAGTTAAGTTATCCTTTATCTTAAATTTATAGAAATAAATGGACCATAGTTAATTAATATCACACATTTGGAGTGAGACTTAATATAAATCAATGTAATGATTTTAAACTTTGAAGTTTTCTTTAACAGTCAGCTTAGTTATTTAAATCTTTTTAAACAGCTTTATTGGGGTATAAATGATATATAATAAAGTACACATTTAAAATGTACATTTTGATAAGTTAGACATATGTATACGCCTGTGAAGCAATCACCATAATCAAGATAATGACCATATCTGTCACTCCCAAAAGTTTCCTCATGCCTATTTGTTAATCTCTGCCTCTTGGCCCTCCTTATCCTGCTCTTTCCCAAGCAAGCACTTGTCTGCTTTCTGTCACTATAGATTAGTTTGCAGTTCCTTAAATGTTTAAAAATCATCTGGATCTGTTCTTAGTTTCTTTAAATGTGTTCTCTCACATTTACCAAAGTTCCTAACACATTTTCTTATCTAATATTTTGTCTGAACAGGAACTTCTGTTCATTTGAAGCACTCTTAAAAAGGGATTCAGCAGCAGAAATCTAGATTTTAATGATCTCATTATCTTTTTCTGTGTAGCGAAGGATACTTAGCACCAAATACCATTTCATATCATTGTTTTAACAGTTGTGTAGTATTTTTCCTGTTGTTAGATGTACCTGAATATTTTGAGACAATTCCTCCCTGTTTGACATTAAGATTGTATCTGGTATTTTGATAGTCATACAACAGGTATTTATCAAACTCTTGCTGTCTGTTGTACTACTGTTCAAGGAATTGACTTGAATGAGACAGACAGATAGGATCCTGCCTTTAGGAATTTACCTGGCAATGGAAGACAGAATGAAATGAGCAAACCAGTGAATGAGGCTGTTACCGATCTAATCAGCACCATGAGGGAAATAGGGGAGATGTGATAGAGTGTTTTGGGAGGGGGAGGGGTTGCGGATGGATGCTGCTTTAGACGGGCAGATTAGGAAGACTTCTCTAAAGAAGCAGCTTGAGAAATGAGAAGAGCTACAGAAGACATCATTGGAAGAGGGCATGATAAGGGCAAAGGCTCTGACTGACATGGTTATATTGTCTTCATAGAGTAGCAGATAATTAAAGACAAACTTTTTTTGGACCATTCTTAATATTTTTTAATAAATTGAAGGAAGGGAAATGTTCCGAATTTATAAATGCTAGGTGGAGAGGGATACATTTCAGAAATACAGTGAGTGAGTATACTGACTGATTGTTCCTTGGGCACAATAAAATGCAACTAATGAAAAAGTAATTAAAGGAGTTGTTATGTAAGGTGATGGATAAAAAGTTAGGGATCTTTAGGAAACAGAAAGGCTGAAAAAATTTATTCGTTCATTCAACAAATATTGATCATCTATCGTGTGCCAGACAGTGTCGTAGGTACTAGACACAGGAGTAAATTAAACAGATAACAGATGCTTCCCAGCCCTGGCTGCGT